>NC_060023.1:8484848-8787878 GCF_021134715.1 Daphnia pulex | reverse complement strand
GCTCCCGTTGCCTATTGCAACTTCGTGATTTTGTGCAGGGAAACGTGAAATTTTTGGCAGCTATTTGTCACTCTTAATAGAAAGTTCCTGACAATCCCCTAGAAAAGTTTTTGACTTTTATAGAGATTTTGATCTGATGGATCTACGATTTTTTCCTGGTTTCAAAAAAACGGCTGTACGAACCAATTTTAACAATGAATAATGCCGCAACACGTTCTTACAGCTGGGCGCAGAGTGTCGAACGGTGCGGCTTGTTTTGTGTCAAGGCAGCTTAGAGCCTGGCCACAACAACAACAACATATAGAATGGAGGTAAGAGACCTTGGGCCCTTCAGTCGGGCGCTCCAGGTGCGAGAATCAAGACGCACGCAGGTGCTTTGCTCTCTCTATCTCTCTCTCTGCCATTTAATTCTTTTTTTTTTACACCTTTGACAAAGAAAATTATGGTTAATACCTCCGACACTGGATACGGTCAGGAAGAAGGTGTTGAACTGATGTCCCAAAATGACGTCAGGTAATGAAGTCTATTTGGGGAATGTTTTTTTTTTTTTTTTCGTATTTTGCGGAGGGCGTTTAAAGTTTCGTTTTTGATAGTTTCCGCCAAGCGTAGTTCGGTGCAGTGCTTATTTTTTTTGTAATACTAGAAAAACCCGTTATGTTATCCTCACAGTCGTAAATCACGTCTCTTTTCTACTTACAATTGTCTAGGTACAGACAAAACCGATGGAGTTCACGAAGGATCCGAAAGCGTGTCGTGTTAAAAAATGGCGAGTGCAACGTCGTTCAGAGCAATGTGGCCAAACGAAGGCGTCGCTATCTGGCTGATATTTTCACTACTATGGTAAGATATCATTTATTACTTAAAAACAAACAAAAGTGTCCACCCAAAATCAGAAAAAGGAACGTTCTCTTTAATCAAAGCGTGATATTGCAATTTATTTTAGGTCGACATCCAGTGGCGCTGGACGCTTCTCATCTTTACAGCCAGCTTTGTATTGAGCTGGATGGCCTTCGCCGTCCTATGGTGGCTCATTGCTTTCACTCATGGCGACCTAGAACCCGAGCACCTTCCCGGTAATTTTATCTTCATTTATTTATTGTTTTTAGTGTGAGTCTTGTATCCTGATTAAAACGCCCGCCGTCCTAGACGAATGGCATTGGAAGCTTTTCTTTTTTTCTGTGTCTGCCATTTCAATTGATTTATTCAATTTGTTGTTTAAAAAATTCCTTTAGATAATCAAGGAGCATCCGGCTGGAAACCATGTGTCGGCAACATTCACGGATTCGCTTCGACGTTTTTGTTCAGCATCGAAACTCAACACACAATCGGCTACGGCTACAGATACACGACCGAAGAGTGTCCTGAAGGCATTTTCGTCATGTGCATTCAGAGTATTATTGGCGTAATGATTCAGGTAAATGGATTTTTATCTCTTCTGGCATCACTCGTTGTGAGCATTGCATAACAACAGTCGACCTTTTGCATTATCTTTTCCAATTCAGGCATTTATGGTGGGCGTCGTCTTTTCGAAATTGACTCGACCAAAGATGCGAGCCCAGACGTTGCTGTTTAGCCGCTCGGCTGCTATCTGCCAACGGGACGATCAACTCTGTTTGATGTTCCGCGTGGGTGATATGCGCAAATCTCACATCATCGACGCCAGCATCCGCGCCCAGATGATTCAAATGCGAGTGACCAACGAAGGCGAAATGATTCCATACTTTCAGTACGAGTTGAAAGTTGGTTTCGACCACGACGAGAGCAATCTGTTTCTCATCTGGCCCATGACGGTCGTTCACAAAATCACGCCCGACTCGCCGCTATACAACGTTTCGGCTTCCGATCTGCTTAAGGACAAATTCGAAATTGTCGTTATCCTGGAGGGCACCGTTGAGTCGACCAGTATGACCACACAGGCCCGCTCTTCCTACCTGCCTTCCGAGATCAAATGGGGTCACCGGTTCGAGCCGCTCGTATCCTTCCGCAAGGATACCGGCCAATACGCTGTCGACTATAGTCTCTTTAACAATACCTACGAAGTGGACACGCCACTTTGCAGCAGCCGGGACTTGGATGAGTTCAAGAAACTCCGCGAGGAAAACCAAACAGGTAAGAGTAGTGTCGAAGAGTTTCCGCCCTGGAAACGGTCAATTAATTAAACCATATTTTTTGAAAATATCAGGTAACGTGCCAGCAACCAAGCAAGTGACACGACCAGTGCAGCAGACGATGCCTTTGCAGACGATACCATTGCAGACGATGCCTCTGCAACTCACTTACAACCGAAATTTGTTGATCGATCCAGCGATCGTCAACACTCCAATGATGAGGGGAGCCGCACCTCTGGCCTTATCTCCTGCTCCAATCGCGACCGTCATCAGTTCCAGCAATATCATGCGACCAGCAGCAGCAGTAGCAGCAGCCATGTCCGCACCAGTAGTGAACCGAGTTGATCCACCGACCAGCGACTCTGCTGCCACGTGAATAATCTAGTGTGTTAATTAACAAACTAATAATTTCCATCATCACCCAGTAAAATGGGATAATGTAGAAAAGAAAAAGCCAGAAGAATACTTTTTGCCTTATAACTAGGTCTTCGCATACCGTAATGTGCATTTTCACCCTTTTATATCCCCTGATTATATATATAAATATTATTGGTCGTTTAGGATTCAAGTAACAATCGTCAATAAAAATAAAACAAACACACAAAACACGTAATTGTTGCTGGAACGTTATGTACCCTTACACTCACTCGATTCGTGTATTGAAATAATAGCGAAATTTTGTCTTCCAAAATGTAATGCCTTGTTCTGCCTTTTGTGTGTCTACGCACAACGAACACAACCCGACACCGAGAAGAACTCTCGAATGTCTTCTCTTTCATTACATATATATATATATATTATTCTTTTTTTTTATGTTTTTGATTTTGTATCGTTCGTCATAGACCGATTAAATATTTGTATGCGGAACCTTTGGTTTCAATACATCATGAATGTGAATTTTCATCACGTCTTCTTTTCTTTTTTAAAATTGACTTGATTTTCTTCATAGGACATGTTTTATAATCAGGACACAACCTCGGCGATATTTTCTTAAACGGCACGAATCAAAACTCTCACTTTGAAGTCCATGCATAAAGTTTTTTATTTCTCTCTAAGGAAAAGCGAGTTGGAAAATTAATAGCCAGAGCAAAACTGCCATCAATTGCTATCCTCTGTGGTGAATATCAAACGATCAAGGTAAACAAGAAATTTCCAAAAGCTGCACGTGCTGATCAAGTGAAAATCCGTTTCAAGATAAGAAAATTCAATTTTCCAGCAAAAGTATAGTTTGAAAAAAAAATTAGTTGAACTTTACACCGCTAGGGAGCATTAGCATCTAGGCATCATTTAATTGGGTGGAATCATCATTTGATATAGAGGGCTTTAAAGTGTATTCGTCTGCCCTAACGCTTGGCTTGCTTGTCTGAGGAAATAGATTTTAGAAGTCATTTTGTCATTGTTGATTTGCGTGGTAAATTCCACTTAATATAAGAAAAAATGGATAGAAGTTTGGACGAACTCATTAAAGAAAACCCGAAAAAATTCAGCCTCAACAAAGGCAGATATCAACCAAGGTATGAAAATCAGTTGTGAGTGTTGCATTGCATATGTATTGTTTCATCCATTTATTTGCTTGGCGTATATGAACTTTGCTGTATTTTTAGGCCTAATAAGAATGCCGGTAACGCCCCAGGAGTTCAAAGAGGAGGTGTTCGAAATAATCAGAAAAAGAAAAATACAAATGCACTGCCAGGTGTGGCCAAAAATGGAGGAGGCCGTGTCACCAAGCAAGGCGCTAGACAGAACAACACTGGTGGAAAACTTGTTTTTAAGGGAAATGCTAACAAGCCCAATTTAAAAACCGCCAAGAAAGGTGTTGTTGTTGATGCCAGAAATAAGCTGTTGGCCAATAATAGGCTCAAGATCACTGATGCAAGAGACCGCTTGGCTGCGATGGCCAAAAAAACTGATCTCCGTCAGAAACTTGCTTCCAAGAAACCAGAACTTTCAAGAAAACCAACTGGATTGAACACAAGACCAAATCAAGGAATCAAGAAGTTGATTCGAGAAGTGGGGAGATCTCCTCTCACCAGGACAACTATTGGCAGAACAGTAGAAAATGAGCTAGCTAGATTGAATGTTGGACCAGTTGCTTCCCATTACATGCCACCAAGATATGATCTCCTGCCCCCACCTAACTTTTACCCGTACCACCAGCAGCCACCCAGTTATGACCTTGTAAGTTAGGTTCATTTAAATTCACTTTCCACACACAACCTGAGTAACTTGATACCCTTGATCTATAAGACACACAGCATGAGTACTGCAGCAATGGACTGTGAACCTCCTTTGTCAGCAACCAAGCGAATCCTAGCCACAGAAAAGCGACTGGGACCAAGAACTGAGGTGAAGATGAAACCCGAGACGGGGCACAGGATTTACGTCAGCAATCTTCATCCTAAAGTGACGCAAGAAGACATCGTGGTAAGTCTAGTGTTTCTATATGGTAATCGAGGCTCTTTAGTTTCATTGGCGAATTTTGATTTCTACTATTCAGGAACTCTTTGGTGACGTGGGTTCGCTGGTAAGAGCTTCGCTTCAACGACCTGGCGTTGCTGAAGTCGTCTATGTTCGTCGTGACGATGCCCTGCGAGCTGTTGATGTCTACCACAACCGACAACTGGATGGACTGCCTATGCACTGCAGCATGGGAGTCGTTTATGAACCTAGACGAGAGGCACCTCCTTCACCGTTGAAGCCAAGGCATGTCGACTTTTAATTTTACACCCCATTAACACGGTATGTTAACCCCATCTTTTTGTCTTAATATTACTTAGAGCTCCGCTAAGCACTGGCAAATCCCATATTGCGCCAGATATTGGAACCATTCACAAGGCGCTGTTTAACAAGGCTACTTCTCGCAACTCACAGATATTCACCGTTACTCTACCAAAGAAAGACACGTGAATGCATTAACTGAAGGTGAACGGGGTTCTGGTTGACCCACTACCCTGAAGTTCTTGTTTTTTGTCGTGACAATTTTTTCTTTTTTTTTTTCTCGCACCCTTGGCCATTTTTTTTTTCTGTGCTGGACGAAAGTTAAAAACAACTCTGAAAGAACTCCCAAGGTAGAAAATACAATGTATTTGGAAACTAAAATTTTTTTAGTCGTTATTAAAATTTTTCCTTAGCATTAATGAAAAATTCTTCTAACATTTAAAAGAAAATTTTCACATTAGTCAGGGATGAATTCCTCGCTTCCGTCGTCTTCCGGCGTTCTAACTGTTGCGACTGGATAGATATTGTCCATTAGACTGTGATCAACTGTGGGTCGGCCGTTGTCTGATTTTGCGCCAATCATATCGTCGAATCGATATCCCCAGAGAATCTCGGTTGGCAAGTAAGAGGTCATGGCTTGTGTTGACATGTCCGTCGACGACGTAGTGCCTTCCAGGGTGACTATGATTTCGAATGCAGCTTGCGTGATATCAGCTTCGTTCATCCCATACAAAGGAGATTCGACCGTGATTGAATGAACTATTGTGGTCGGCCAGAGCAAAAGCAAGTCGGAATCTTCTCCAGAGGGATGAACGCGAAGTGGCTGCTGATCTAAAGTCACAACGTGTCCCTCTCTAGTTGTCCGAGTCTGACTTACTAGAGTGGCCCTGATTCGGGCCCCAATAATACGTGAAGTGTGTCTGTCGGCTATTCTAAACATCAGGGAAAGTTGTCCGTCTTGTTGACAAATTATGGCGAACTGACTGAATGCAATGGCTTGAGCTCTTTGTTTCGTTCGTACCAATTTAGCAAATACCACTCCCACGAGGAAGGCCTCGATTATGGCTCCTAAAATGGCCTGGTTAAACGCGAATGTTAACCTTGATCAAGGAAATAGTCAATTCTTAGTAAAGGAAAGGGTCTTACTTGAACAGTTAGCGTAAAGATAGCAGCACCACACTGTTCGGTGACTCGGGAAAAGCCAAATCCGATGGTCGTTTGAATTTCCAGACTGAAAAGAAATATCGATGTGAAATCTCTGATGTTTTCTATGCAGGGGACACTCCCATTGTTAATGCCCTCCCCTTCAACACCTAAAATTCGGATTTACTATGATGTTTTTTAAGCAATTCAATGATTGTTACACCTTGATCTTGCATTTCAAAATCTCCGTGTGAATAGCAAATCAACCAAAACAGAACAGCAAAGAGTGTCCATGTGATGTAGAAGCTAGCGAAAAAAATCAAGCCCGTCCACCGCCACTTGGAATCGACGAGCCAAGTGAAAATGCCCACAAAAGTTCCAGTTCCAGGTCCGGTAACTCTGCCATTGCTGATGTTGGATTCTCCCGATTTGGTAACCAGTCTCCTAAAGTTTTTACGTTTTCTAAACAGCAAAAACGTGACACAGATGATGACTGAACCTTTTCTGGAAAATGTAGCAGCGTTAATTTAAGTTTTATTTACATTAGAGACATGGAATCTTGTTTGGGTGTGATCGCTATGGATCGCAAAGTAGGATTCCGGTCAGGATTTCTGTTATTAATCCATCCTTGTTTTTCACTCAGCATAGGTTCCATAGACTCGATATTAATTGCTGGCGATTCCATCACAGGACACTTGAAGTATTTTTAAAAAAATGTACAACAATAATTTAACTTTCTATGTAACTTATAATGGAGGTACTCTTCTAAGTCACGACCACCATCTATGAAGGCAGTTAATCGTGTAAAACTCGGCATACGGCGATGTGCCAGATCACCTGCAAGGCAACAATTGCGCTGGGTTATTGATTAAGAAACTGGAGCTCATCCCGAATGACGTAGTGAAACAACTACTTGCTGAATGGTACGGTTATAGAAGCGATCGATGGATGCCAGGTAAAACACACATTGTTTTCCGTTTTTACGGGGAATTTCCATTAAACATTTATTCGAATGCCGCGTCGTGCATCAGTCTGAGGAACATCCTTTGAATAGATACAGTTGATTATCGCACATAGCCTCCACCCTTCAAACAATTCGAACACCGGTAAATGGTGAAAGGCGTTCTCATTACAAAAAGTTCGTTGGTGGTTACTAACCGCTAGTTGTGTTGAACTGCAATTGCGAGTGAATAAATCTCGAATAAATCACACGGAATTTATTCACTTTATTGCGATTGGTAATTTAGAATCTACTTAATTCTTACCTAACCAAGCGAGAATAAATAATTAGAATAAGAAAACATTGCGCAAAATCAAAGGGTTTGACCTCGACTATCGATTACAATTTAATGCTTTCTCCTCTTCGGGTGTAATGTCTGGACGTTTTTTTTAAATTTTATTTTAAAGGATGTCACATCCGTCTCGGTGCTTTCTTTTTTGTTTCCCAAGTCTTATTATAGTATAATCATTTTTTTTTCTTTTTTCGGATTAGTTTTTAATACTGCACGGCTGGCCGATTTCTTTGTTTGTTTCTTTTAGTTTTGTTTTATTATTCGATAAAGAGGAAAACAGATTAATTTTCGTTTTGCTTCGTTGGGTTCTTAGCCGATAACGTTGCCGCTGTACGAAATTTGAAACAGTTCGGAGCTCCGCCCCAGACTCCGTTTCATCCCGACAAAATAATATTCGATATCACCTTTTATCCACAAATCTTGCCCAATTTCTTGAATGTCAAACGAGACCCTTTATGGCGATTATGTAACAAAATGTTGGCAAAACAGAATGCATAGAAATGGTATTCACTTCCAGTAGTCTGAAACTAAGACATTTCTTTTCATTCATCAGAAAATCGCAACGTTACATCATATATCTACGAGAGGGTATAGACTTAAAAAAAAAAATTATTCAACACCAACGTAACAGAAGATCCTTCAAGGCAACTTGATGACCAAGTGAATTTCTGTTGTGCGAATATATTATTTCACCGGTGTTGAAAAGTTGAGACTTTATACTACGTACGATGGCTCGGCTGGCACTGAAAAGGGACTCCTTTGTTCTCGATGCCGTTGACCAGCCGCTTCTTCCGTCTGTGTGCCGGATGCATCGGTCTTTGATCTCGACATCTATACGTGTTGAGAATGCGACATAACGAACCCGCATTTTATTCTTTTCTTTTTTGTTGTTTCTTATTGATTCTATGTGAAGTTGTTTTTTATTTTTCTCATGTGAAGTCGTGTATTATTGACTACGAATCTGTGGTACAATTATACACTTGCTTTGAGAATTTTAAACTGAGGAACGAACTATAGATTTCATCTTTAAACACTTTAGTAAAATTGGAACTGTAAAAATTACTATACGCATATAACATTCCATTTTCTTTTCATCAATGGGAGCAGCATTAATTTTTCTCGGATGTTTGAAATTGGAAAAGAATAATAAGATACGTTAACGTTGTGCCTACAAGCTGCGAAAATAAAATCCGTTACTTGCAATGCTTATGTCGGCAATGGAGTGTTGATCAGATAATTTATTGCGACTCATTACCGTTGGAATTAGTTGAAGATCGACGTCAAAGAAACCGGCAGCGGTGATTTTCGGTACGGAATTCGATATTTCCATTATCAAAACATTAACCTTGATTTTAAAAAAAAATGCGCTTTAGTTTGGGGATATTAACAATAACGCGTAATGAAGTTTCGTTATATGTCACAAAATGTTAATAATTTATACTTTAGATTAAGACCCTACCTGATTCTGGAGAGAAAAATCCTCAAAATAGAGTTTGCGCAACTTCTTCGTCAAATTAAAAGTCTACAAATTGTAAATTGAATTTTCATAATTGTCAAATGAATTCAAAGTGACTGAATTTTTATACTCTCTTACCTCTTGTCGAATTTTGTGGGGGATGTTGGCTACTAACGTGAAAAGAACACAATGGACGAGTAGAATCATTAACTGCACAATCATGTCCATTGTCCAATGCCCGTCTTTCAAGTTGATCATCAGCTGGAACGAAGCGTTAATTATTCGGATGAAAGCCGGAGCTATAAGGACAAGTAACAGGCAGCCAAAACAGCGATTGAACTGATGAACGAAATCAATAGTCACAAAGTAATGGCGACTACATTTGGATATCAAAACATCAACAGGTCCGTCGCAATTCTCATGAAGCTGTCCGTTTTCTTGAATTAATTCAATTTCTTTTCCGACCATTTGCAGCATTGTCGCAGCCATCCATCCGAAACAGGTGAATAACAAAACGGCCAACAAAATGTAGAGGATTAGCCACCGCTGGACAGCAAAGATAAGCATCTGCCACAACTGCAAACCGATGGTGAAGTACGTGGAAATCGACAGGAGACCAACAGCCAGACATCCCTGTAGGTAAACTTACATGAATTAACGTGTTCATAATGTCGCCTCATTTTACGTAGGACTTACAATGACCGCGAAGACAAGACCAACATGAAAAATGGCACGAAAGACGGAAAATTCCTTCAGATTGAATTGATTCATTCGCTCCATGCGATCGAGAACACGGACGAGATCTTCCCAGCGAACTGCGGTGACGGCCAGGAGAACGGTGTGGGTCGCTATCATGGAAGAGATCGTGTTGTAGGTACTTATTCCTTCGTTCCATCGCGACGCAATTGTGCTGTTGTTAAATTCTTCCGAGTCCGGTGAAAGTGACGAAACTTTTCCAGCGTCTTGGCAGATAATAATAATGATCAAACCGATTGCTACGTTCGTGCAGTACAGAATCCATCCAAGGATGTAGACCATCCAGGCGGAGTAGCTCGGCTCGTCTTCCTTCATTTTCAAAGGAATTCCGAAAATGTTGGTGACGATCAAAACCGGACGGCAACACCATTTGAAACTCATCATCATCTGTTCATCAGACGAGCAGCTCACCTGCCGTGCAACTCTTTTTCTCAACATGTTTCGCTCGACTGTGGGGGAGTAGCGCCGCTACCTGTTGGCTCGATTGATTTATGATGTTCGTGCTAAAGTGTCCTAGCGCACATATAAATTTCAATAAAGTTGAGTGCTGTATATTTATTTATTATAGGAGATACCTCGCAATCGTTTTCACACGACCTTGTTTTGTTTTTCTCCGTAAATTGAAAGTGTATAGAAACTACTGCAGCTTATTGTCCTAAGCAACTATCTGCTAGACTGTGGAACTTGGCGCATTGAACTGGGTGGAGTGTATCGCGGAGTTAACTTTTCGGCGGAATATTAATACAAAGTTATTGGATTTCAAGCCTAGTGCGTGTCGTGCGAAGTCAATATTTGAACGAATCTACTCTCAATACATGTATAGGCGACCTACAGCCAGCAGCACTTAGAAGCAATTTGTTTTCCCTTGACAACAAATTACTTTAATAGCTTGCGTTTAAAAAAGAAATAAGGAAAGGAAGAAGGGGCGTTATCGATTTAACGTTATTGTATCGATCACGATCAGTAGCCTATACACAACGCATAGTACTTTGCGCATTAAAGTTAATTAAAATAAATTTAAAAAAAATCTACAGTGGGTACCGAAAGTATCCGTACGGCTGAGAGGATCAGTAGGGAAAACGCGTTTTTCAAAACGCTCCCAAAAATAGAATTCTCGGTGGAATTAAATAAAAATTTTTTCAAAGGTTAATATTAAGGCGGGGTATCATGTGATTTTTTGGGGGAATTTTTCAACAACGCGATAGGTGGTTTTTATCGCGTTGCGTAAGTATCCGTACGGCCGAGAGGCCCAGTAGGGAATGGGCTTACTTTGGAGGCCTGTTATTCAGTAACTACGTAACATTATAGGGTGGGAAATTTCTTAAAAAAAAAGAGCTGCATTAGCTCTATCTGTGGTCATAAGATCACATTTTTTAAGTTTCATTTATAGTAATGAAATCAAAAATGAAAACACGAATTATAAGTTTTCCGTTTTCTTCCCCTCGATTCCCCATCACCAGTGTTGCCATATCAAAAAATATTTACCCTTTCTCTTTCTCCCTCTTCCGTTCAAGGGAAGAAAGAGATTTTGGGATATGGCAACACTGGTGATGGGGAATCGAGGGGAAGAAAACGGAAAACTTATAATTCGTGTTTTCATTTTTGATTTCATTACTATAAATGAAACTTAAAAAATGTGATCTTATGACCACAGATAGAGCTAATGCAGCTCTTTTTTTTTAAGAAATTTCCTACCCTATAATATTACGTAGTTACTGAATAACAGGCCTCCAAAGTAAGCCCATTCCCTACTGAGCCTCTCGGCCGTACGGATACTTACGCAACGCGATAAAAACCACCTATCGCGTTGTTGAAAAATTCCCCCAAAAAAATCACATGATACCCCGCCTTAATATTAACCTTTGAAAAAAATTTTATTGAATTCCACCGAGAATTCTATTTTTGGGAGCGTTTTGAAAAACGCGTTTTCCCTACTGATCCTCTCAGCCGTACGGATACTTTCGGTACCCACTGTATGTAAATCCTTAATGAGTTTCTTACCTAAGGTCTACTTAACTCTATTTCGATTGAAGTAAGACTATGACATAACTGACTACCAAACCTAATACGGTAAGCAGGATGGACGGAGTAATGTTGTAGAGGTCAAGTGGGGAAGCGACTAAATGATCGGTTGAAAGTCTCGACAGGAAAGAGCGTAACAATTCCCGATCGGGTTTGCCTAATTGAAACCAATGTTGGTTCAACAAACGGTTCAACGTCCCACGAAAATGAATGGTTCTCCGATGCAAATGAGATGATATTAACGTGCTAGAAATTAATCGAAAAGTTAACCCGATGAAATTAAGAAGATACGGGAGGATCTGGTCAATGGATCTCATTTTCAGGGCGTCATCTAAATAGTAAAAAACCGAATAAAGTAATGCCGTTATCATAAATATTATCACACCCTGGCTGCAAACCCAAAAAGTTCCAAATAGAGAATTAGCTCGATTCACCATTCCGTCAATGTTATCATATTTCTTCCAAATCAGATGAACGTAGCCGTCAAGTTCGTATGGGGACGTTTCGGGTAAGGTTTTACAGTAATTGAGGTTTGCATTGCTCAATTGCTTATTAGCTAATGACTTGACGAATAGCACTCTATCATTGGAAAGTTGCTTGGAACAAAATTTCACTAGGTTCTTCTCCAAACAGTTGACAGCGAGAGCTGCGTGATAGTAAGTAAACGATGGAACCAAATCTCCTATAACTAGAAAGGTCAAAGTAAATCCGATGGGTGTTAGATGGATTAAACAAATTAAAAGAGGTGGGATAGTTTCACGAACAATCTGATAAGTAGAGATGAGATAGGGAGCCTCGGGATGATTGAAAATATCCAAGCCCAGGGCTATCAATCCTGCGATCGACATCACAGCGTGAATTGCGTACATCGTCAAGTGCATGCCCCTAGATTGGCACATTACACAATCGGGATTCAATTGGGCGATTTCAATTTCTAGGGCTCTCCAGTCTTTGAAGAAACGGAGAAACTCTCGTCGGTAACGGAGGAATTGTTCCTGGACGATGAATCCAACTAGTAGCGGCACGCTCCACAGAATATTCAGGATCATCACGTGAATATTGGGCGCACTCTCGATTCCTCTGACTAATTGAATCATCTCGAATAAGAAAATCGCAAAGAGAAGTAAAAACAGAAGAGTGATCCAAATTAAACGGGTAACTTTGTAGAAACGGTGGTTATCCTTGCAGATTGGGCGACACCAGTCCAACAATATCCCGCAGTAATGGGTCAGTTTCCATAGTGGCCTCAAAGTTTCATCCAAACTAATGTTGGATTTGACGCATTTCAGGTTACATAAACTTTCACTGCGAATTCGGACTTTTTCCGAATCTGAAACTGAATAAAAATTTCAAACTATTATTTAAATTTAATTGCTAAATGGCTCAACCTTTTATTCGTGTTGTTGGCATTGTAACAGGAATAATGCAAAGTTGAATCACAAAATAATTTTGTTAATTCTTGTCACTGCAATTTGTTATCACGCTGTCCGATGCACGAAAAAAAAACTAGACGTAAGGGAAGGATCTGATGCGGCGATGGCATCGGTGATAGTGAATGAGTCCTGGGGAAAACAAGTCTTTTTGTTGACGCATAATAATGTGTTTGGATATTCTTTGTAGGTGGATAGTGGATACATTGAGTACTATACCATAGTAACCCACGGAATGTTTGTGACGTCATGGGATGTCGATAATACACTAAAATAATTGACAATATCTTGACCTTCAGTTAGACCAGAAGGTCTCGGTCGCAATTTCCCCCCAAGGACTTTTTGCGAAATGTGCAACCTTTATTTAAAATTAACGTGAGTCTTAAAACTAACTTATGCTCTTACGCATTCCCCATGTTTTGAAAGTTGAAATGCCTTTAACTTTGCACGGCCTTGAAAATATCCAAATTCGTTCAATTTGTGAAATCGAAATTTTAGAGACAAGGCAAAGTTAATGCATTTGGCATTTACAGCTTCTATACAATAAGTTTTGTTCGCTTTATTGCGAGTCTCAATATTCGCTGAAAGTTATGACACAAAGTACGAACCGCATGGCGCTCAGGATCCAGGAAGGATAAAACAGAATGACGTGATGAATGATGGCGGGCCATTGTGGGTCGGACGAAAGGGCGGAGTCGGAAGGCTGCTGATGGGATGATCAAGTTGCAACTTGCAAGGACTGATGATCAAACAAATAAAATAATTAAACAAAAAAGGCAAGTGAGGCGAGCAAAAGAAAAATAAAAAATACCAAGAAGGGAATGTGCATGCTGCGGTTTCTGGCCAGAGATAACGATTGAAGAGCGGTGCCGACTTCAAAGAGAACATCAGCTCATGATCACAGCAGGCGCGTCGCATTGTATGTAGAGGCGCTCCTCTCTATTCATCATTAATCAATACCGAATATAGTAGTCCGTTGTCTCTGGCGTCCTGGCGACAAAATAAAAGAGCAGCTGCATAAATTAAAAATTCATAATGATTATCAATCAAAATGAGAGGCGACACATCCTATCAAATATATATAGCGCGCTGAAAATGAAATTAGATTAAATTCGCTTATCGAAACAAAGACGCGGCTCTGTTCTGAAAAGAGCACCTGCCAGCATAAATTTGATGTTTTTTTTTTTCCAACCGCCGTTTCTTTTCCGTGTTTTTTTTTCTTCTTCACGCCACGTCAACACATTTGATTAAATTGTGGCTAGGGACTAGAGAGAAACTTTCGTTCGCCGCGCCCAGTAAGAGCTGATGTCATATCCGATCGATATCCAGACGAGATAGATGAATCGTGTGTTTTGGGTTCATGCATAAATGTATAGACATTCGCTGGCTACAGACACGATTGGAGAGATGGAAGCGAGAAACTGATAAAATTCGAGAGTACAAAGAAGTGAAATATAATTATACATGGGGCTGTTTCCGCCGCTGTAGCGTATCTTTTTGGGCAACTGCGAACTGTGGCAAACGGAACATCAAATTCACTTTGCTTTGATTGCCAATTTTCTTATACACACACACTTCACCACCATGAATTTGCATCGGAATGGATCCAAGTCATCCGAATAATAAATTCGCTCTCTAACACATTAAAAACAAAGTTTCTGTCTAACATACCAGGATGGGTTTTTCGTATACTTGTCGATACAGAATAGACAGACGCTGTCGGCTGTCTTCATAAATGAAACATCTGTTATAGTCAAAATGACAACTGTTTGGATTGGAGTAGGGAAATAATTATTACCTTCAGAGCATTTTCGGACAGACAAATATTCCAGTTGTGTTCAGTGGTAAATGAAATGGCGTGAAGAACAAAAGATTGATGTCTTTTTGTTTCATATAACTGGAAAAGACTTTGGAACTTGCTCGCTGCTACACCCTGCGAAAAAGAGAAACAAAGAAGAGTTGTCCATTAGTATAACGAATGAAGAAACCTAAGGATATCAGGAAATCGATTAGGAAATTTTGCTACTTTTTTAAAAAGCATTCCAGTCTGGTGCTGATCCTTTTAAATGAAAAGAGCTGACTTATCGACATGTATAGTTGTATATACTGTTACCTAATGGAGATTCATATAGGGTGTGTTCCTTACTCTGTTGCTGACATTGAGGGATAACCGAGACACCATCCACACCTTTTTGCTTCATTCAATAATAAAAAAAAATATCGTGAGAGGCAAAGTCCTACAATAATTGTTAAGTTGTTATTCGCCTCAAGAAAATCATTGGACTAAACGACAGTAAGAAAGTACAATTAACAGATGCCGTCTAATAAATAGTAAAGGACTGAAGATCCAAGAATGGACAAGGCACCTCATATTTTTCTTCTCCCATCTATTCCATACCCGATTTCTTATTTGATCTAGTTTAACCATAAATCATCGACGGACTTTTTCTCTGATGAAAGAGCGCAAAAAAAAAAACTAGTTTTCATTTAGCTTTCTTCCGACCTACTGCTAGCTGCTACAGGCACGTAGCCGTATCGATTGCTTGCATGTTAAATATTTGAATGGCCATCTAGCCACGTAAATAACACTTACTTAATGAAGAAATAAGAATGATTTACTGTGTTGCTCTACTTATTGTGCTAGCCGACCCCCCATCTAACTTTCCCAGGAAGTTTGTGGGGCTCACAAAATTCTCCTCTTGTCTCCCACCACGGCCTCCCACCAAGTCGCAACCATTTCCTTAAACCAGTGGCGAGGAGCTTTATCGGATTGTGGCCATATCGTCACCTATTGCTGGAATGGTTTGAATCTGGAAAAAGAATCACGACAGAAATAGTAATATTAGACATTATCTTAAAACTTTCGTTTGCTTGATACTCCCGGAGATCTGACGAAATAAAATGGCGACACACCATCATCATCGGATTAGACGTTCGTGGCCCAGTCCCTTTCGACTCTTATGGGATACTCCTAACCGGATTCGGAGAGGATATTGCATGGCTGTGTACCGCGGGATTCCGCCTTTCATCGTCTGATGAATTCAAATGAGTCATACCGTTTGATTTATTCTGGAAGCCGTCTTCAATGAATGGCGTCATGCCGTTGGTCCATAGCAGCGGCGTGACCTTCATTTACATCTTCCACCACCGCTTCCGTTTGTGTTGAATGCCAACTGTCTCCTGGCCGTTTCCTGAATTTCACTTTTTTTGACGAGATGGAATTTGGGAAGCAGCCACTCCGTGACAAGTTTCACGGCCATCTGCTTGCAGCGCTGGCAAAATCGTTCCTCTTGTCCATCACCCAAATGCTTCGGCGTCAACAGGCTAATGCCTGTTTTGGATACCTCGAGAAATGATTTGAGCCTGTTAAAAACAAAAATAAATAGTTAACATTAATTTCGGGGAATTGCAATTTGTTATTAGCCACTGCCAAAAATGGTTCTGGAATTTTTAGTCGACTGGATGCGTGACTAAGGATGAAGGCTGCTGAGCTTCGATTCTAATTTGAAATGAGCTGACATTCTCCATTTTATTTTCGATCCGTCTTTGTCCTGCTGTAACGAATCCTTAAAGAAAATGAAGACAAACTCAATGACCTGGTTCCGACTAATGTTAAAACTTGTGTCTTGGTTTCGGCAATAAGGCCTGATAGGCCATCAGATTCTTGTCTTCTTTTGTCTCAATACAAGGCCATCCATCTTCAGACAATGCATCGAGAAACTCATCAAACCTCTTCTTGTTCGGCGATATTTGCAGTGACGGAGGGATGGATAAAGAATGGGAGCGAGGATAAAGAGGAAATATCTCAGTGTTGTCTGACTACTTTGGAGTGGAGTGCATGGATACGGGATGAGCTAGAGGCCAGCGTTTTTATGAACAGCCCCGCCGCAGATCACAGTGGCAAAAACACATCAACCGCAGCTGTTTGATATTACAAAACAAACCCATGCGTGTTTTGACAGAGAAACGGGCACTCGGCAACATACTACTTCAAAACAGAGGAGACGCTGGTTGAACATGCAGATAAAGTAGAGATATTGCATGATAATGATATGTACAGTTTCCCCTACGCAAACATGTGTAAAAGCAATTCAGACAAAAGAACAGAGTGAACCGCTATTGTGAAAAATGGAAAAGGGCGTCCGTTTTTCCTCCCCATCTAAGACGACGAAACCAAACCACAAATAGCTATAACAATATTGCTCTAAAGATAGTACACACGCAAAGTATATACCATATTCGTGGTCCCTTCCAAGGGCTTCCATACGGTAAATATTCGTTTAATCTCCGAGCTATATCTAAACAATAACAACGAATCAGAATGGTAATCCAGCAGTTTAGGTTATCTACATTCAACAGTTACTGTAAGTAAGTGAAATTACTATTTCCCACCCAACCAGCACAGTGAATTATAATTTTCTAAATTCTCTACAGGTATAGACAGGTTAGCAACAAGGGGAACAGATGCATATAAATTTTAATCTGATTTTAATTCTCTTCATATTTTCAAGAAGCACCCTACTGAAAGTGAAGAACTGACTCAGAGAAGTGTTCAGTTTCGATATTTTCAATTTTAACTAAAAAATACGACTCAAACTTACTCAATATTGCCCAAAGTATTCCACGAATATTCTCTAAATCGATGGTGCAGCAGCTGTGAGCCTGTGACACTTCGAACTTTACTTTTCTCATCTGCTGTATGCTGTTCTCAACTTATCATCCCCTCCGTTTGCACTTTTTCAAAGACCACGATGCATTGTATTTTGAAAGTATTTCTATTTGAATCAAAATTATGAAATAATGGTCAGTAAATTAAGAAAGTTTATTTAAAATATACACGTGAAATTTATCTTTCAAGAAAAAAAATTATGAAATCGTTGTTAAAAATTGCAACGTGTGATGGTGCCCGGTTGAATCGGGGACCTCACTGCATGACTGCATACTCATTGTCTCATTGTCACTTTGTCTGTGTCGTCTCCGTTGAGCAGGTTGTGGTGCATTTTCGCGCGTTTTTATTTACATCTGTGTTAGGGTGGACTGTTTCTGTTTGAGCAATGTTTGGTAAGTTCAACATTTCTGCATGTCTTATTTGTAGATTTTGATTTAGATAACAATTCAATCCTTTTGTTTCTATAAGTTAGGCTACATTTGTTGTTAAACTTAACTATTTTGGATTTATATTTAACTTCACTTTTTTCTTTTAAATAACTGTACCTAATGAAATTTGTATTTGGTTCTAAGTACTATTTTTTCTTCGTGTTTCACTTTTCTACCTTTTCTGTTCTGTTACATTTTACTAGCTATTTTACTTCACATTTGGAAATGAAGTGATAGGAAAGTGAAAGACTAGTAATAAGAATAGCACCACTGGGTAATTGAGTAGCTAAAGTACAAAATACTGGATATGATGTTGATAATGAAAAACTCAGCAGCAGCATAACATTTAAAAAATTACTATTCCCATAACAGATGACTGTATTTGACGCGGCACATTTATCAGTATGGAAAAATTCATCACTTCTTATTTCTTCCCGCTGAAAAATTGTCCATTTTTGCCGATCGAACGGCGCATGGGCTGTGGGCGCTCCGATTCCAGCAAGACTCGAGATTTCTCGCATCACTTCCGTACGTGTTTTATCATTCCAGTTGCACGGCGTCTTCTGCCAGAGGTTGACGCTAGTCACAACAGTACCGTGAGTGGTGAGCATTTTTCAATTATTCATTTATTTTTGAGGGGAAAGTGATGATGAGACGTTCCGCTGTGCGCCATGTAAAGTGACACCCAGTGGCTTCCGAGGGCCAAACTTCCAGTTTCCAACTTGGGATCAAATGATTCCAATATTGGTCTCACCAACAGAGTCGAGTGAAAACATGCCTATGTTCTGTGAGCGTAATACCCTCGTCCCCATCGCATTCATCCGCACGGAATAAGAATTCTGCCTTTTCGGCCCAAATGGTAGTAGTAAGCGGCATGCCATTTGCGCTTGGATCCGACAGCTAAAGGGGGACCTGACTATAAATTGGGTAAGGCCTGACTCTTTCATCTCAAGCCGGTTGTTTCCTTCGTTTCCCCTTGCTGGTTTATTTCCATTAAATTGTTGCAGTAGCCATAAATAGCCTTCATAAGTAGACAGGTAGGAAATGGTGGCAATTCTACCTCAAATGGAGGCGCATATGGAAAAACGAAAAATGTGAGAAACTCAGGGACTCTACTACATTCAACACAGGCTAGTCTTTTTTCAAAACTCTCCATCTACATCCTCTGACCTAGAAGGAGAAGAAAGATCATCCAAACAGTTTCATTACTGAGGATGAGCCAAGGAAAAAAATTATTCGAAATGGATGGAGTTTCATTTAAATAACCATCGGCAGGATGCAAAGTTCCCAAAGAAGACGAGACGATTCATATCATCCGTGATTGAAAACAGAAAAAGAGATTGGAAAAGTTGACTTGTTTCTATTCCCCCTGAATGAGTGGAAACATATTTGAAAATTCTTTAGAGTTGAAATTTCTCAGTCGAATGAAGACAAGGCACAACAAAGCAGTGGAGCGGTCAGATGCGCACAGACAGAAGAGACGGCGCGTTCCTTAAAAAAAAAGTCGAGAAACAACGGCGCACTTTCATTTCCGTCTTCCACAAGTCTCCCCCCAATTGTATAAATAAAATAAATAAGAGGAAGCAAGTGCTGGAAGGATAAAAGTGGGACCATCCTCGGCATAAAGATCTGCAGTCTCCATCAGCGCAAGTTCATTTCGCTTCTCAAGGCAGCGGAGAGGCGGAAAAACAACTCGGACGAATGGCCCCCACATCTATAACTTGATTGTAAAAACACTGCAGCTTCTCTCCACCAGACGCGACCAGTCGCGATGTAAAAGAACAAAAGAGCTCATTTCTTCTATAGACTTTTTCTCGGCAGCCCAAAATTAATAGCCCGTAATCATCTTAATGGATACTGTATAATAAATAGGGAAAGCATCTTATCTCTACCCATCGACTTGACCAGCGGCCCGTAGTTTCTTATCTAAAAGCAACTGATCCATTTCTGTAGAAAAGTCAAGAAGCACGAGACACAAAGCTTAAAAATTGCTTCTTTGTTCATGGCTGAAGTTTCCTTTTGCCAACATCGAATTCATCAATCAGCGAGTTCACCATGTTCACCAAACTTTTTTTTTCTAAATTTTTCTTCCAACTTTGTGGTTTGGTCATTTTACACTACTACCCACTACCGTGAGTTTAAGAAAGGATGTAACCAATAAAAGAATGAAAGTTAGTATTTAACTCGTGGATATTAACACTGTAGAGAAAAGTGGAAACGATGCGTGAATTCTTAGCAAATCGTATTATCTCGATCGAGTTCTACGGTTCCCCATGATTTTAGTGAAAAATAGAATGAACTTCAATTTTTCTTGTTGCGATTGCCCAACTGTTCCTGAAAAGAGTCTCATATAATATTCTTGTGATACTTTAACTCTTATTTGAATTTACAGAATCACCAAACGTATTCAGAAACAGCATCAACTCATGGACTACTTCTTTCTGCTACGACAATTTCCATGAAAGAGAGTCAGACACTTTTCAGTTCCAGAGTTTCATTACACGGAGGACGGCCTTCTAGTGCTCTGCTTCTGAACCATCGATATTACGTGTTTGTGATCGACAGTGATGCACAATGTAACGATGAAGCCAGTGCGAATCAACGACAATGGCGCCTTTTCTGCCACGAAGTTATTACTACTTTTCATCTGCGCCTCGATCACACTCCAGTGCTTCTCGGTCGGTATGCTGGGATCGGTCAGTGCCGCCTCTATTCCTTGGACGTCAGCCGGCCCCGGTCGAGTGGTAAGGACCAAACATGGGAACTTGCGTGGATTGACACTTCCGGGTGGTGCTGCTCAACCACAACCAACAACTGCTTCACCAGGTATTTTCACTGATGTTTTTTTAATTAAACCAGAAGTGACGAATCTTATCGTAATGTATTCCTTCCGGTATTCCTGTAATAACGTCTTGACAATTATTTTTTAGTCTCTTTTGACTGCCAATGAAAGCCAGTAATCTGTCAGTCAATGATGGGAGTGTAATTGAACAAAAGACAAGCTGGATACATTTGGCCCTTTTCTCGTCGATTGCTATTCGTAAATAAAAAAAAAAAAAAAAACGTATCATACTAAGTACATTCATATAATTGGCAACATATTCTGTGCGTGTATGCTGCAAATGTATAAACGGTCGATAACATCTACGAAACCAAGTAAAATACCGCCCTAACATTGTTTCCATATTTTATAAGGAGGACATCGTAAATCCGTCGGCGGAAGCAACAACAAGAACGTGGAGGCGTTCCTGGGAATTCCTTACGCTGCTCCGCCAGTTGGTTCTCTGCGCTTCCTACCGCCAGCGAGTCCTGGCCCATGGACGGGCATTCGATCAGCAAACGCTCTATCGCCAGCTTGTCCCCAGCAGCTGCCACCCTTGGCCAACAGGTGCACACGATAATCGATTTTCTATTTCTTAAACATTATGAAAGATTGATTCCGTATCTCAGATCTAAAACGTATCTAACGGTTTCATTAAAACCTTATTTCATGTGTCAATTCGTTTTGCCTACCGATGTTTGTTTGAGGAATTCTTGGTGAATTTCATAAGGGAAGAAGAAAAAGGAAAGCGAAGCCGTGAGAGAAAGTCTGTGAAGATGAGAGATCGTAAATCTGCCAAGGCTTCGTCCTCGTTAGGCGACACGGAACAGCCGATGCGACAAAAAAGAACCCGATGTTCTGCCTGAAATATATTGCTCGCAGCTCGCTATCCTCTAAAGTCGGGAAATGACGTCTCCGTTTATTTATAGCCAGCTAGGTTAGGCGAGACAGTAAAGGACAAAATCGGGGTGAAAGGCGGGAAATAGTTGACCCAAGAGAATCCCAAGTTAACAATGTGTGGAAAAGACACTAGAACGATCCAATGTCGGGTCTCGGGTCTCGGGTGTAGCGATTAACCCACGCACTAATTGTAACGCGAATAGTCAAATCATTTTTGCTCTTGAATTCCTTTACGTTTTCCTCTAACTATGAAAATCTTTTGTTCTTTCATTGTGTTTTAAAACGTCCACATCTACGTAGAAAAGTATTGATGGACGTTCCGTTTACGATTTCGTTTTATGCCGGTAATTTTGAACTGTAGAAGACTCTTAATGTTCTTTCTCTTTTGTGATATTTCATGACGTCCAATCGATTTTCTTGCCGATCAGCTGATAAATCGAAATGTCATCTGCACATGATTCAATCGCTTTGACTCTTTGAACTTCAAAAATGGAATGGGTCCATTGGTCGTTGGCCAGAAACGATTTGTCGGCAGTAACGAAAAAGGGCAAACAAAAAAGAAAAAAAAGAAACGGCTCTAGACGTTTAGGTGAATCAAGACGTCAAATCAAAGGAAATTCATCCTAAATGTTGCGATTCACGAAACATTTTTTTGTTTTTTTGGGTAACATTGTCGCTGTATTTGAAAACCAATTCGTTAATTCTAATCTAGACCACAGACGTTTACTCGCATCATTCTGTTATACACTGTCGTACATTTGACACCGTCGTGATAAGGTTTTTTCTGTCTAAATTGGAATAACGTAAATGTCATTTTGTATCTACGCAGAACGGCCAGTTTGGAGACGATGCCTCGAGCTCGCTATTACCAACTCAAGAGGATGCAGTTACTGCTGGCCAATCAGAGCGAAGATTGCCTCTACCTCAACGTTTACGCCCCATCTGAAGGTTCGACTTCTTCTTTTACTCTTCTTCTTCTATCTTTATTGTTCTTCCTTTTAATGGAATAATCCGAGAAAAAGACACGCCAACCGTTTTCTTATTGCGCCTTCGCTGTCCAAAAAGGTAGACCCTTGTTCTAATTAGCGGATACTTTCCATCACGGTTCATAAAGCAAGGCGATCAATAAGATGATGCTGAATATGTGTAAAGACGAGAACATGGACGCGGACGCCACTGGTTTTCGGCACTTTGATTCAGGTTGTACCCGACGCCCAGCAACACTTCGCTACCGTTCCCGTTAGAGACCAATAGAACTCGACGTCAGGGTTTCCATTTCCTGGCCCGTCTCTGGTCTCATTTCCATTCATAACTTGTTCACTTTGTCTATGAATACCGTCAAGGACCTTCGTCAGCAGCGCGTTCGTTTTGTTTACTTGACGCCTGCCCACTTGACCGCTTCTTTTATTCTCTTGGTTCTGTTGTTGGTGTCAAATTTGACGGACGCATTGCATGACTGATTAAGAACATGCAAAATGGAAGAACGTGATGCATTCCTCACCCAATGAGGTTCACCGTATTCTATCCAATTCGCAAGTTGGAACAATCGAGGATATTGACAGACATTTTCAATCGTATCAGATGCCACAAAAGAAAATCCAACGTGACACTAAGACGGGACTCGACGAACCCAACAAACCCAAGTCGGGTGATGTTTTTCCTTCACTCCCGTGCGAGTCTTTCATGAAATCTATTGGCTATTATCGTCGTCATCAGCGGCTTCGTAGGAAACTGAGCTCAAACTATTGATCCGACAGGTTTTCTTTTGTCACCGCCACATGCAGCCGAGTTCCTTTATTCGATCAAGTTTGCCAGATCCAAGGTCCAAGTGCCTGTGCCAACCATCTTGCCCATTCGGCTTGCCCGCGATTATTTAGATCAATGGCCGGCAGCCGAGCAGTTTCCATTGTAATCGCATCCATATTACAGAAGAGCGGAGGAGAATAACGTGCAGGGAAATAGAAAACTGGCGGCGAATAGCACGTCCGAAAGTGCTTGTCCCATATAATATCTATGCCATTTTTATCAATAAACTTGGAAAGAGATAAAAGTCCCTTTCAACCAGAGATGACCCACGCGAAATACGACAACACATCCTTCACACCCTCCACACGTCTCTTTATGGTTGGCCTCAATTCAATAACTGGTCAGCACAATTCCACATAATAACGACACCTTTTTTTCCACTGGCGAAACATCCGTCAAATCTTACCAATAGAAAAAAGCAACTCTGAGCGGATCTGGCGTGAAATATTTTGTCGGTATCAGGTTTTTCCATTCTTTGTCATTTGTCATTCTTACCGATATCATTCCTTTTTATTGCAGTATTTTATTTCTGTAACTGAAAGCAAATTCACCTAATTTTTTCTGGAAATGTGAAATCGTTCACAGGATTTGCTGGTGGTGGATCGACTTCGCTTGCGTCATCGCCCGTCATGGTCCTCGTTCACGGCGAGTCCTACTCCTGGGGTGCCGGGCACTTGATGGATGGCGCAATGTTGGCCGGAAAAAGTCGCATGGTCGTTGTCACCCTCAACTACCGTCTTGGCATTTTAGGTACAATCAAACATCCTCTAAATGTGACGCACGACTCGTCTTATTAATACTTGAGTTGCTCGTCGCCCATTGGCTAACGGGTCGTTGGCTTTGACGGTAACGGCACATCGTCTCCAGTGCCGGAGCAAAGATATTGGATTTCATGTAATCATGTGTTCATTTGCCGCACTCAATTTTTCAACATGGCAGTCTCCAATATTTAGAACTCTAGGATAAATTAATTTAGAGGAAATTTGAAACTGGTTTATGATTTTAACACTAATAATGTGTAAAACCATCCCATACAGGATTCCTACAGACGGCAGCCAGTCCGACTCCCGGTCAAGTCCGCGGCAAAAGCAAAAGTGCCATCCCGACGCAAGGCAATTACGGCTTATTGGATATAGGTAAGAAATGACGGCAGCGATGATGACGTGGACATTTCGACGATAGTATTGGCTCATATTTCGATTCTGCCGATAACAAGTGGCGGCTGTGCTGTGGCTGAAGGACAACATCGGCGTCTTTGGCGGCGACTCGAGTCGCATCACGTTGAGTGGCCACGGAACGGGCGCTGCCCTCGTCAATCTTCTCATGATCTCGCCCATTGCAGCCGGTAAGTCGCTTCATTCACCCTCTCCATTATTATCCTACGTTTGCTTTGTCTGCCGGTTTGGGTCTGTGATCATAGAGGATCCCCTTCCATTCGTCTTTTTTGCCCGTGATGAACATCAACGGCGGACGATGGTTAACGCATTACGACATGATCGATTTTCCCCATTCCCTGCGGTTCCGTCTGAATAGATCCCCATCCTTAGTATCCGTAGACCACCGACGGTCCTATTGCTTTTAGATCCATGGCGACCCATCGGCTATTACAGCGGTTTAGTAGGGCACATATGAAATAGCTAGTCCGTCCTTCTTCATGTCCGATTCGTCCCAAGGCTCTTCAACCGAGATATTGGCCATCAGTTCCCTTGCGCTAAATCGCGTTTTTCATTTTGCGTTTGGCTTCTGATTGTCATTCTCTTCCCGGCTTTACCAAATCTCACGACATGGTAGAGTGTAGCCTATTATTGTTTGAGTTTTCTGCAACGAGTTGGTTGCCAGCTTGCCACCACTAATCTGTTATTATCTTGATGTCGACTCTCTATGTATGAACTGTGGTGATTTTACTCAAGATGGATATTATACCGTATAATAAGAGCTTAATAGTAGCATTTGATCCCCAGAGGCTTTTGTTTCCAATACTCGGGTGTGCTATAAGAGCCAAAAGACATTTGATAGAGGAGTTGATGTTTTTTTTTTGTTTTTTGTTATTTTTACACACATACAAAAAAAAACTTCCGCTCTTTTTGGTCTTCTTGACGAGGAACCGAAAGGCTCTGGCAAGATAAGTTGGCTACGCTCTCGAGTAAATGGTTTCTTTACTGCAGATTTACCAAAAGGAAACGGGAAAAACCATTTAGAACGTTCTGCGGAGGAAAAAGAATGAAGACACATTCGGATATTCCGTTGTAAAAACTAAGGAATGGCGAAAAGGGATTCTCTCCGTTCTGTCACCGTCTGCCACCGTCTGTCAAATAATGACAGTTACGAAACTACCACAGAGCCTAGTATTTTCGATAGATCCGATAGGTTCAGAGAAATTTTGAGTATAGGATGGGACATTTGCCAAAACAACAAAACCATAGAAAAAAAAAGAAACAAAATGATGAGCCCCCAACATTGTTGAAAGAGGCTAACGTATCTGGTATCTCGGCTAATAACGGTATAACTAGCAGAATACTCTATAGAGCTAAAGGCCAGCATAGTTCGGTACAGTAAGAAAAAACAAAATCGAATCAAGCTACAAGAATCCCAATCGACGTAGACAATCCTAATGGATCCCTATAACCGTGTTGTGCTGTACAGATCCCCTTCTACCCCGTCCATGATGTGTATACACTTTGATCTTTGACTTTCATTCATGTACTAGTTCACCGATGTGTGTTTACCGGGGCCTTATTTCTCGGGGTTTTCTTTTTCCCTAGCTATATTGCGATGCTTATGGCGGTAATACGATATACAGCCAGGTTAAAGCCTGGCTACTGCTATACAATTCTACGTATGTCGACGGAGGCACTTGTCAGCCACACACCGCTGGATATAGTGGTTGGCCGTTCTGGTTCTTTGATTGCGTAGGGCATAGAAGCAAAACAAAATCGATCAATACAGCACAGTCAGCACTTCAACGGATCTTGCTTACTTGTCGACTGTCGTGGACGGTGCACTTTTTTTAAATATGAAATGCTTTTATACTTATAATGCGAAAAATAGGTGCACGCTCTCCAATTGCGCGTACAATTGGGAGCAGATGCAACTTTCTTAAATTCAAAGTAATTTTTTTGGGGGAAATCTCGTCGTCAACTGCTGCTTCAGTGACACAGCAATAATATTCATATTTTTGGCAAATGGAAGTTGGTGCAAGTGATAGGTTGGTTTAGACAATGCGGTTGTGTGGAGTGAATTTTTCTTGGAAAATGAACAGCTTGTTTCGACTACTAAAAATTGATCGAACGTTTTGAAAAAAGGATCGTTCAGTTGGTTCGTCGACTCAGAACTTAGTCCAATTTAGAGAGCGAACCAATTCAAATGAAAAGGAGAAAAGGAAATTCACCCTCTATTAACTTTCAAAAACTGAACTAACTAAACAGTTCTCCGATCAGGGAACAAAGAGAAAAACTTATTTTTAATTCACTTCACAGTTTACATTGGTAGTATCGTTGGGAAAATGACAGAAATTTCGTTACGATTTCATTACGACAGCACCAAAAATCGAAATAAAACGACGTTAGCGTTCTCAAGGGCATCCGTAATTCTGTTTGTAAGACACTTCTAGCCCACAGGCTACCTACAAGTCTTCTCCTTTTTCTCCTTTTTTTTCGGGGTATCATTTCCATGTCGTTGAGTGGTATTGTGAGCCATCGAGTTTCTATACGCCACAGAGAGCCTATGGGTCTATTGAGGTGCTTTCTCTGCTTTCTTTCTTTTCTTTAAATGTACCGTAGTGCCCCGATTTTGATTAGATGGATAGGCTACAACATGCAAGAGAGAAGCGCAAAGGTCTCCGTCGTCGCATATCGAACTTTGAAAATCGCGGGAATTGTGGCAGTGAGGGAAAAACGGATGAAAATCACGAGACAGAAAACTGTGGGTCATACAGTCGTTGGACCTCATTCAAAGGATATGCGGCGAACATATACATATACAGAACTCTATCCTTCTTTCGCTCTTTCTCCTCCCTCTTTTTATTAATACGCAGCAGTGGATCTAGTCTGGATATTGGACTGGCAGACACACTGGATTTGGAGGGATGAGTTTCCACAGCAGCCGAGAGAATTCTCTTTTGTGACGTCTGCCCCCTCTAATCGCTAACTGGGGATCCGTTGCAAGCAAAAGGCAGTCGCATCTTTGTAGCAGCTACAAAGTTCACTTGAGGATCGGATATTGGAGAACTTTCCCCTTTTTTTTCTGGCGTCCTTGTTTATTCTTTTTGCCACACTCTACTCCCACCCCCACTCTCCTCTCTCGAATCTTCTTCCTAAAGTTGAAGAGATGGAAATACGAGGCTCGGATGTCGTCTCGAAACTTGACAAAAGTAACACCCACAGCACAAAAAGGTCGACAAAGAATCTAGCCGTAGACAAAGAGATAGCAAATCATAATCCCAATACTCTGAGAAGAGACAGAAACTTGGTTGCTTTTTAATCCCCAAACAAACAAAACAGAAGTCTGTATTTTATATCACAACTTATATTCCAAGACTTATTCAGTTGTACATCCAGCACTTCTTTGATGTGTCTGTGTGCAAATATGGCCGATGGCAACTCGAGTGCAATAGCAGAATTCCTCAGACGTAGTCGGCCGTTTGTTTTTGGAAAAGGATGTCCTTTGTTGCGACCCGGCGTCTTGATTCGATCAAAAGTGTGGCAACACAGCGCGTGAGCGTTCTGTTATTCTTTGAATTCCCTTATCTTTTCTAGCTATAGTTGATACAGAACATCAACTTAGGTCATTATTATCGCTGCCTTTTGTTCTTCGAGTATAACTACCGATTTTGACTCATTTGTAGTGTTTCCGTTTAATTTAATTAAAATGGTTTAATGCCGTTCCTTTTTATCGTCTATTTTAGCCTTCCCTCGTGTAATGTAGGCTTGTTTGTGTAGTTTAAAAGATAAAATTGATAAATTATCATAACCTTGCCAATCGTCGCTATTACAAAAATTCAATGCCCCCCCCCCTCTGGATTTCTTTAGAAATAATTGAATTGAAACCGTTTTTGTGGTAACCAGGGTAATGTGTTTCTTTATTGCGATCTGCTAGAAATTGAAAAGAACTGATACCAGCAACCGTCTTACCGAAATAGGATTTCATATAAGATTGGCGAAATTGAAAAAGAAGAAGCAGATGAAATTAGATTTTCAGAGAAGGAAGATTCATTTCTTTTCAATGGATTCGTTGTAGAGATATCGAGGGATCAACAAACTGCAATTTCATATCTGGAATTCTGGATTGAGAAGGATTACAATAATGCCGAATCTTAACTTCTTCCCACGGTTACTCACGTTTGCCCCAAGAAATCGGTACAACGTTGACCACAACAAAAGAAAATGAAGAAATTTATTTCTTTGTAAAAAAAATTCGGAATTTCAAATGTTCGGGGTACGGATAGAATTGCGGAAGACCAAGAAATTGAGATATTTATCGAACGATTTTTCGAAAGCCGATTTGCATACAATGTACGTTCAAGAGTTCAACTTCTCTGCGTTGATTAGTAATGCACAAGTGTTAAAATGGCTGAATGGCCTATGCTAATTACAAAGTATGTATGTAAATGCATAGCTTGTGTTACGTAACGTAGCGTGAAAGACAGTGACGCGCATACAAAATGAAAGGCCCATATTTCGGCGAATGGCACCCTAGTTTTATTAAGGGATGGTCTGACTTTTCGCTGACAGTAACAGTTATGCAGGGTTTCGTAATAAATTACCCCATCCACCAAGGTCCTCCTCATCCAGTGAAACGGAGAGTGCGCAGAGTACGAAAGAAAAGGCTATATGACTCGCGATGTAGCTCAGCTTAATGCGAGTCGGTTTCGGTGCAATTTCTCTGGAGTGTTAATCCCGTGTCTAGCCTTTCTGGGTCATTTTTCTTTTGGAGGGTGGGATGGTCGAGGCCAGTCTTTTTCCACCTCATTACACCGGAACAAAAAGCACGACTTCACGGTGATTGTTGCCTAACACAGCACAGCCCCCCCCCTAAATATATTGGCTACCTATAAGCTATTTTGGATCAATAATTCTATTATGGTGTAAGCCGAAGCGTAGGAAATTATTTTTATTTGAATGTAATTTTTTAATCTCTTTGTATCCGAGTGAAATGAGTAATCGAGGTAATAATATTTTGACTCGTATCGTGTCGAATAGGAACCCATTTTATTTGTAGAATCGAACAGTTCGTTAAACCTACAGCCGAATCTCAAAGTTGATTCCTTGATTTCGGCCTTCCGATTGGTGCGTCGAAAATGCAATTTCCCATGTCGGAGAAAGAATTCGATGTAATACGCATATTTAATCGAACTATACTGCGTTGCAGTGTAGTGTAAAATATTCTGCTCTCAAGCGCTTCCCAATTGATTTATAGAATTAAGGTTTCATTTATTCTCTCTCTTCCACTTTCTTTTTCTCCCCTTTAAAAGTCTTATGATTTGAATTCAAAGTGATACACCACGTACGGTGTATCGTCTTTGACGTCATGCGTACCATATCAGCCGCTATCGATTTTTTTGGCGTGGAAGTAGGAAAGAGAGTCTACTCGCCGTTGATGTTACAGCCGTACTATTGCCGGCGTACATTATCATTCGTATCGTTATTTTCCATTTGGAGAGGGGAAGAAAGAAAGGAAGAAAAAAAAGACTTTCTTTCGTATAGCTTTATTTCAATTTCTTGTATACATCGCGATGTTGTTTAAAGTTGAATCATCGGTAAAAATGGGAAAGGAAGATTTCCCCTCCAAACATCCGTAACATCCCGCCATCAATTTTCAGATATGAGAGACTTTGAAGACAAAGTTAGAGGGGGGAAAAAATCAACAAGAAAAAAAACATAAATTTCAGCATCCAGTCACGAGCGCGCGTAGCGATGAGGAAAAATAAACAACGACGACCGATTTGAAACGAACCAGACGCCAAAGAGAAGAAGAAGGCGTCGAAATTCTTGAAATTGAATCTTATGTATTTACCTACTTGCGCTTCGACGACCAGACTGTTTGCTCGTCTCCGATTCGATTATACGCAGTTGACAGATAAGGATTCCAACAGGAAACGGGAGCGACGGCAGATACAGAACGACATAACTATAGGCGCATACATGTAGTAGATTGATATTCTTCTCAAGTCCCGTGCCCGCAATTTTTTTGATTTTTTTCCCCCGCTTTTTCATGAAGTGCATCCAAATCATCTGTGATGTTCTAAACATTTTTTCATTCCGACCACGCGTGACAGCACAGTCGCAGTACATATTCCTAGTTGGCATTCCTATGTGTTCGAGGAACAATTTCTTGTCATTTTTGAACTTTGTTTTGTGCAGGACTGTTCCAGCGGGTTGTGCTGATGTCCGGCTCGGCGTTGAGTCCGTGGGCTTTGAATCATCAGGCCGGCAAGTTGAAAGCAGAAGTGGCCCGCCAGATGGACTGCGAGCCGTTTGCCGGATCGGATGGAGCCGCAAGTGCTGAGCAGATGAGTTTGGCCGACATTGGCGACTGCCTACGAAAGAAACCACTCGAATCCCTCATGGCCGTCCGCCTTCCGGCGCCTCCGCGATTCTTCGCAAGTTTCGCGCCTTTCGTCGATGGCGCCGGGATCGTCGCCATCGATCCCCTTCGCGCCATGCAATCGGCGAGTGAGGATTTCGCTCGCATCCCACTCGTTGCCGGAGTCACTTCCATCGAGAGCTATCGCTACACTGGGTAAACAACGATTTATCTATTCCTATTTTTTTATTCCTTTTTCGTTTCAAAGAGTAACACTGCAACACTCGCATCGTCTTAACTGTTAGTATTATAGAATACCCTAAATGATACCTTCGATTATCGTTTGGAAGTTTCCCTATTAAGCAGCAGTTCCGTAGAACTCTAATATTTGTAAAGGTCAAATTAGTTAAGTTCTCTGAGCTCGGCTTTCACATCCGCTAATTTGGGATTTTAAACTTTTGCTTACAAAACCCGAGAAAGTGTCATGCTGCCGTTAATTTCCTTAATGTAATTGTACGGCATCTCTCAAGAATAGAAAATTTCAAACTAAACGAGGGAGCCCCAGGGCAATGAAATGCCTGGATTATTTGCATAGACGAACGGGCCCATCAGCAGTGTCATCGAGAATGATTATCCATTTCACGAAACTTGAGAAAATAATCACATCTGAATATACAGCTTACCTTATTTACGAGCGAGATTCATTTGGAATTACAAGGAAACGACCTTATCAATTTAGTCATGGGGTTTTATTACTTCTGCAATCATCAACCTCTCCCCCCCCCCCTCTGAAAACCAAAGGCTGATTGAATTGAATAATATGCAAATCGATGCTTGTGGTGGGAAAATTATCAAAGTTTCCCTTTCAAATGTAAATATTCTCGTTCGTTGTGTCCCTTTCTCAAAAGCAAGTGAACAACGGTGGCTGCATGGGGAAATGTTGATCGTATGAAATCTTCAATTATTCAACGCCACTTGACAAAGTAAAAGCGTAATGCATTCCGTCTAACAGCAGCCCAATCTCAGAAAACCACTTTTAGTTGTTTTGCAAAAATGTAAATGCGCAGCCACAGCGATTTCTTTATACATACTGTACTAATCAATATTCTATAGTCTGGCGATGCCATTAGGGCGCTGTGAACGAGGTAAATAAGCTAAGAAAGGGGAAGAGGAAACGATCTACCAGAACTCTCTTTTTTTTTTTGCCCAGAATATTTTTACGTACGTTTAGCTTCTGATCAATGTACAATTGTACATACCGTCGGGGGTAAGAGGAGGTTTGAATATTTTGTCTTTTATCTTTTGCTATATACGTACTAGTACTGTTGGCGGTGACGCGTATATGGCGTTTAATGAAATTTTCTGAATAGAACCCGATACTTAACTGTAATTGTAATGCTAATATCAGGAATCCCATTTATGACCACATCCGCCAAAATGACAGGAGACGCTAGACTCCTTCGACTCGTATTATTCCCTCTTTCCCCCCAGTGAAGAAACCTTTTACAGCGTAAACAATTTTTGTAGGAGTGCCGCTGAATATCCGAAATGAACAATCACTTTCTTGCCGTTGATGCCGTATCTTACATTTTATATTGAATAACGACTCTTCTCATCTACAGGGATGCGGATTTGCGCAACGGGATCAGTGAAGACAAACGGGATCGGTCGCTGCGCACTCTGATCCGCAACTTTTACCAGTACCATCTCAATGAAATCTTTTACGTCTTGCGGTAAAGGAAGAAAATTACTTGACGCCCACGCAATGTGACGTGAGTTGACTTGCTGAATAATCGAATTGCCACCACCAACAGGAACGAGTACACGGATTGGGATCGTCCGTCGGCGCTGGACGACTTGTCGATGCGCGACAGCCTGTCGTTGGCACTGAGCGACGCCCTGGTGGTGGCCCCACTCATGCACGTCGTTCACCTGCACGCCCAGCGATCGACAAACCCGTCGGGGACCTTTTTCTACCACTTCCAGGGGCAAATGTTGGCCAGCGTCATCCAACAGCAGGTCCAAGACGTCGACCTTTCCGAGTATCACGTGAGTGCTGTAACAATCGATTTTCGAACCAGCAGTTTTCGTTCGCCAGATCTTCTAGGGGGAAATGTATAAATCGAATTCGCGTTGTGATGAAGATGTCGTCGTAGACTAGTCCAAATATATTGGACTGAGGATGGATGAAGAGGCCATCCATCACCGGGGGCTCAAATAAGTGGGGAAATTCATAAATCAAGGGAACACAGCTGATGTTTTGGGGGCAAGCAGTCAACGTCTTGCCATCCATCATGAGAGCAAAGAAACCTAAATCGCAGTAATACAATTAAACATTTCTGGCTAGCTGGAATAATATTGTTGGAGGATCAATGAGTGAATGGTGGAATGCATCACTGTCAGTTTTATTATATTGCAAAATAATGACTTGATTTCGCTCGATTTTATAGGAAAAACATGTCTCAAATGCAGGATAATTGAATCTACTGTAGTTGTCTTAACATTTAGAGGGCTATATCCCAGGCAAGATGTTATTATAACATGGGTTAATTTTACCATTTTGCTTTGCAATGCGCTTACCATAGAAAAACTTGAAACCAAAAAAGTAGGAAACTTTGATCGCAATTATTCCAATCGTCTTCCATAAACTCAAACCCTTAAAAGAATAAACCTCACCACAAATATTTTAGAAATTTACTAAATATGGAATCTCATTATTTTTTATTACTATCCTATTACTTCTAACTGGATGAAGATATGAGGGCAAGTAGGGGGAAGTAGGGCGAGTATTCCAATCTTTCAAGTGTAGACCATAGCCCCCATTAAATAATGAAAACCGACATATTTGATTCCACGATATTTTTATAAATGATAATGAAAACAGCGTCTAGGAAGCGTGACGGGTGACGAACTGGAAGCGCTGCAATTGGACGCCACAGCCAACGGAGCTTCTTGGTCATCGGCCGACGGTAATAACCACGAAGCAGCGAGCAGCGCCGGTTACACGGTCATCAATGTGACGGAAACCACAAGAGAACCGACAACGTCAGGCACTCAGCTCCTCCCATTTCTGGCGTCTTTTGCTAGCACTGGGCAAGTCGTCATCTTTCTTTCTTTTTAATTAATATATATTGTGATTGAGTTCCTGACTATAATTCTTGCAAGAGAGGAAGGCCAGCTCCGAACTAACAGAACGGACATTTTTGTTTTTGTTTTTGCCGCTTTTTCGCCCGCCCATGACGCACAGGGATCCTAATTTGGAGATCGGAAGCAAAGGAGAGCTGATGCCGCGATCCAAACTCCGATGGGAGCCATTCAATTTACATTCGCAGTACTACATGGTCTTTGGTGAGTCTTTCAAGTCCTTCTCTCCCCATGCACATCATTCATCCTTGGTGGATAAACTCTCACCCAATAGATCTTCCATCTGAATGGAAGGATATCGTTATTATTTGTTATGGAGTCATGGAGATACACTATTACTTGAAAGTTTTTTGAAGCATCACAACTTAATAATATGGGCGTTCTTCGTAATCTAAAGTTGCCTCGTCTGGGTATATATTCAATTCGCTACATGTACATTAAATGTTAATTGAGCAAAGAAAATCTTCGATTCCACTCTAGAGAGTACGTAATTAAAACTTGGGCGAGTAAATGTTCTGCGAAAAAAAAAAATAATTATTATTTCGTGTATATTTACATTTCATGAATTTCTATTTAAAGGAAAACAACAGCACGCCCATTTGAAGACTCACTACCGGGGTCACCAGATTGCCGTGTGGCTGCAACTGATTCCGTCATTGCATCAGACAAGTGGCGATGGAACCGGAACTCATCCGTCCATTCATCACACATTCGATCAGCATAACACTCCAGCCGACCAATTCTACGAAGGTACTATATCCCATAATTAGATTAAATAAGATATAACAACACAGGCAATGCTGGAGAATATTTTTCATTTGATCTTTATCAAATTGTACAGAACGAATTTTCACACCGTAATTCGCAATCACACAGTGTCACTAAAATATGTTCTCTATAATATTTTCTCTTTTTCCTTTTTTTTTTTTTGTGTGTGGATGAAACGACAATACTCTTCGAATTCAAGGAGTCGTTCGGTTGTCCGGCAACAACATTACTAGGACGATTGGACGGTCCCGGGATTCCCCGCTGACGTCGGACGCGGATCCAGTTGCCACCAGCGCAACAGTGGTCGAGTGTAGCAGTTCCGTCAACGGTCACAAGCGAAGTGGTCACAATCAGACGCTTAACGGCACATCACCAGGTAAATAACAATCATAGATATTCTTGACGTTTTTCGGTGTTATTGATGAGATGCATTTCACAATTATTGTCATATACGTAATTATAAGCGACATGTTATTCAAAAGAGGGTTGAGGAAAAAGTCCTATCAAATTCGATTGTGGTATATCAGTTCTTGCCAAGTTTTACTTGTCTTTCAAGACGGCTGGAAACTACAGCGCTATCCCCAAAGTTATAACCGGAATATCTTTGGCCAAAATATCGTTATAAAGTCCCGGTGCGCCATTATACCGCAGTCGACTCTGCTCCCCTCCAAATCAATATTTCGGGGAATTTTATCAAAAATTATTTTCATTACAAGGGAATAATTTTTTATAAAACTGTGATGTGAACAAGAACAACATAAAGACAGCAGAGTATTTTGTTTTCTCCACACGAAAAATGGAAAGCGACTGGGAAGGGAATGGAGTAGTGGACGTGTAGGCGGAGATCGGCGTCGATTCACAGATCCATTCCACGCCGGAAAAGGCGAAACACGACAATGGACAAAAACCACACTGAAGAAAAATAGAAAATGTGGGGAAAAGATGTCGAAACTCTTTATTTATATGAACGTTCCTTGAATGCGAAGAACGTTGGCGTTGTCATTTATTTTCAATCGAGTCGCGACTGTTGGAGAAAATGTAGACGCGAAAACGCTGCAGTAATGAAAACAGAAACGAATGTTGAAATCCAAAATATTTCCCTTCTCTTGTTTGTTGATGAACGAATATTCTGACGTCCAATTCTGGAATTGAGAGAATAATATTTTGAAAAATAAGAAATTTGTGATAAAATCTTTCAAGGAACGCAACCAATAATAATTATTGAGGTTACATTTTCATTTGGTGGGTCGTCTCTATTATTTGTTGCTATTGGTCGCTATTTTTCTAACCGTTTTCGTTGATAGCAAAAATAACTTGACTAATAAATGTATTTCTATTCCCATTGTCAAAAAGGAACGGGGGATTGGACAATAGTGAATCCAAGTGTAATGGCGTCGGAGACGGGCTCTTCTTCTTCCACTGTCCCGTCGCCGGGGAATAATAACAACAGCACATCTGTCAGCAGCGTTGCTGGAGGAGAAAGTCGGCTGGTGTTGGGTTTCTTTTGGACCAACCAGGCGACGCTGAGCATCATCTTGGTGCTGGGAAATATTTTGCTGATTGTTAACTTAATTCTCTTCGTCACCATCTATCGTCGCAGTCGGTGCGGCAATTGCAAACGAAACGGCGACGACAACGACGTAGACACAGAAAATACCATCCAAGTATAACAATCAACATCCATATAATAATGTTTTCTCTCATAATTTGACTCTTTCTGTGGCAAATTGCAGAGGATATCGGACGGCCAGTTGGAGGGTCGAGTTGCGAGGCAATCGATTGAATCGATGACCGATTTGCGCCAGTTGGTCATCAGCCATTGCCACCAGCATCCGCGTAATCATCCGGATATCACGTCACAAGCACTCGGTCAACAACATCCTCCTCCTCCTCCGCAACAACCGCTTTTCGCCAGTGGGGTCGTTTCGTCTGACTTGACGACCAGCACCAGGTTGCCGTCTCCTCAACCTTTTCTGCTCAGAGTTCCATCACCTCATCATCAGGTAAAACCGTTTATTGCAGTTCGGAGAATAATGCGTTGATGAAATTATGGTCCAATTATTCAGTTCTTGTTGGACGAGAGCAATAAAAGCGCAACTTTACCCGGCAACAGAAGAGCAGGTGGGCGAGACCCGCCAGATTCTTCAGCGACTTATCAGCAAGCGAGTGCCAAATCAATTCAAGAGATTAACGTGTAATTAATCAATTCTGTGGAGGTATCAGTAAGACTTTGATTGTTTGAGCCTGCTAAATGATCGACATACGTTGTAAACTGTTTCACTCCTACCGTGTTCCACTAAAAATTGTGATACAGTTCCCGAATTTGTAGAAATTCAATTTCGTTGACTTTGGAATTGTCTGTGTACAAATAACTTCGTCCTCAATTACAGTTCGCCATCTCACATCAGCTATTATTTCCCCGAATTTCATTTTAATATTGAACGTTTAGAACAGCGCTCCACTTGAACTTGCGGCACGTGCAGTCTGGATAAAATCCTCAAAATATTTAATGAAGAAGTCTCGCAGGAACCTCGACTAAGCAATAATTAGTCTCGGCCCTTTAGTAGGTAAAAAGGGCCGTTGACGCGATACTGTTAGTTCTTTTCTTTTCTTTTTTTTTCGAAATTTCCTAAATTTTAATCGTAATATTAACTGCATGAAAGACTTTTCCAAGAATGGCAGGTCAAGTAGCACTCCTCCGAAGAGCACGACACGGCTTTGAATAAGGAAAGTTTCTCTCTTCTCGATCCTCTCCTATTGTTGTTTCCAGAAAGAAATAGACATCACCAGAATTGCAATGGACAAAGGCCAAAGGGCTGCCGTTCTCATCCTACCAACAGCTAGCCGAAGGTAGGCGCGCTGGCTGGGTGCGCAGTTCGCATTCAGTGCGGAGCTTCGGGCTTTAGCAGTTGGAACGAAAACTCTCGAGTGGCCCGTCGGCCTGTCCATATCGTTCGCGAGCATTCAATCAACTCGTAATGGATTGGAAATGCCGCCGTCCGCACTGTAGTAGTTTTATCGCAACCGACACAGGCGCTGAAATCGAGCCAAATACATTTCAATACAAAAGTTGGGATATGAATAAGGAGAGAGAGACGATCAACTGAAATAACCAGCGACCAACCAACCGAAAATGAGGTAAAAGCAAAACAGCAGTAAACGCTGTGCCCATCTGAAACTGGCGTGGTCGATAAATCATCGACAATTGCGGTTTTACGAATCGACAAACGGGATTGCGACATGATATTATTTATTATTCAAAAGTTCAGCGTTTGATTTCTAGTGGCCTTAATATTTGATATCGATACAAAGTTTGATCCACGTACCATTTAAAATTGAAGAGCTGAAAAATGCTTGAAGCTCATCATTCTCTCATGGCCTGTCGACCAAATCTTGCAAGTTGTAAAAGTTACTGCACAGTACAGTTTTTCGCTATGATTACACAGAAGAAAGAAAGAGAAAAAAAAACCAAGCAACAAAAATAAAATAGCGGGATAGTATAGAGTGAGAGGGAGAAAGAGAACAAGATAGAAAAGTACAAAGTTAGCCATTCGTGGCTAATGCCAGTTCTGTGTACACAGAAAAGAAAAGAGAGAAGACCAATAGAGCAGCGCACTCTTTTTCTATACACATACACTGGCTGCACTCTTCTTCCGTCCGGTGCAGCTATCCCTTTTGACAGGCGACATCCTCATCGTGTGGACCAAAGCCCCCCCTCCCCACTATAGCTCCGTTAGTCGCCCACACCCGGCAGTCGTCATTGATCTCTCAGTTCCTTTTCTTCGCTATATCTCTCGCAGCTTTTCTTTGTTCCCTTTTTATTCTTTCCCGTCTATATCTATTCCGCTAATAGTCTTCAATACATCTCGGAATATGGTCGGCCTACATATCCCCAGTCATGGCCCATAGACGTAATGTCCAGTGTATAATACAGAGGGGCTGCACGCTGCAGCAGTACACGCTGAGTGGTCGCAGTAAAATTTGATGTCATTCCACTGTATTTTTTATGTGATGGTGGAACCGAATGAAATTTTAAATCGAAATGAAAATATCAACCGCCAGCGCTAGTCGTTTCTATACATAAAAGATATCCGGTGAATTCGTGAATTCTTTATTTCTTTCATTTTTTAATATTTCACTGCGGCCTGCGGAATATGTTTTTTTATTCGACTTCCTTTTTCGCAAGATCCCGGAACTTTTTTGTTCGCATCGCTAGTGTCAATAATATATATAATAGTTGAAATCTATACAGGGCCAAGCGAGGCAAGAAAAGGTCTCCCAACCAACAGAAAATGATGACAAAGACCGCGGTCATACAGCGTGCGAAAAGATCGGCTGACTCGTTAAAAAAACTCAAGATCTAAAAGAAAAAGTGATGGAATCGTCCAACACTATCTACAGCAGACTCGTCTGCTGGCTGGCTTCTGTCGCAGCAGCAGAGTGTGGCCATAGTATCGAACCGACGGCCTCCGGAAAGCGGCGAATCATTTCACTTCTAATAAATACACACACCGTCGTCTGAAATAATATCCAGACGACTCGTCGACTTTCCCTTTTTCCCAACAATAAGGCCGAGCGAGAGAAAGGAAAGATAACGAGAAGCGAGAGACAACCGGGAGGGAATGAACGAGCGACGGAGCGTGAATGTATCACGAAGAGAAAGAAAGAAATGGAGATGGCGATAACCTACCGACTATATACTACGCTAAAGGCCTTTGCACCGCGAGCGCCTGCCGCTCATCACACGCATATAGAAACCAACACAAGGCGCATTTTTGAGGCCCATCACCGCAGAATAAAGAAGCGGCGAATTTAACGTGATGGATGATGGTGCGGGAGGGCTCGGCGGGCCGGACGAGAGGCGGAGCCGGCGGCAGTCGCCGATGGGATGATCAAGTTGCAAGAGGGCTGATGACATCAAACAAATAAAATAATTAAACAAGAAAAAAAGGCTAGTGAGGCGATATCAAAAGAAAAAAATAAAAGGACGATACACACACACACACTCGTCGGGCGACGGGAATGTGCGTGCGCTTTTCCGGCCAGAGATACCGATTGAGGAGAACGTCGTCGTCGCCGACTTCAAAGAGACCCATCAGCTCATCACCGCAGCACAGGCACCGCTTTGTATGTATAAAAAGGCTGCGCTCCCTCTCTATTCATCATTAATCAATAGTGTATAGTCGGCAGCTTCTTCATTCTTTCTCCTTTCACAAATGTGAAATAAACGACTATCCGGGGAGCAAACAACGAAGAGAAGAGAAGGAGGGCAATAACTTGAGAAATTCACAAAGAAAAAAAAGATATATCTATCATCTTTTACATCATGAAAAAGAGGTTATTATAGAACAATAACCGTGATGTCGCTGCGAAAAAAAGAAAAGAAATTAGATTCCGTGCGGCCCGGCAGACATAGCGAAACAATGAGTCGCTGTCTGTTGTTTCTGTGTAAAGGGTAAAGGGTTGGCTGGATGGGTATATACGTGTATATCTACCCCACCGTTTTGATACGATGACGTGAAATGTTGTTCTTTCTTCCTTTCTTCCAGACGACACATCTTTTGTGTCAGCTCCGCGGTGGGCTCACTCACGCCACGTCGACACATTTGATTAAAGTGTCGAGGGACGAGGACGAGTTCCTCCATCCAGCACCAACCGAACCCCAACCCCCCAGCAGCAGCAGCACCCACCAAACAAGACCCAACGGCGAGCTGATGTCAAATCCGATCAATAGATTCATGGATAAGATGGATAGACAGATTGTACTCTATATGCTGCTGTTGTGTGTTCACATGAATAACACTATACCAACACGCATATAGGCATGGAGCAGTCCGCTGGGGAGGGGAGGAAAAAAAGGTAGAGCAAATAGGAGAAAAAGCTCTTGTTATCTAAAAATGAGAGTGGGTGGGAAATGGAATCGAGAAATCTAAAAATAGAAGCGCGTTCCTTTCATCCTTTCCAGAACATTTCAACTCTTTTCGCTTACTTGAATTTGACAAAAGACGAAAAAGTTTCCTCTTTTTTAAAGAAGCAACTTTTTATCATAAATATGATAAATAGGAATAAGGCCCAAAAAGATGTACCGTATTCCATTTAATTTCACTTTCCCTATACTTTCTCCTCGTGAATGTATATACGGCAGCGCTTGCAGAAAAAAGCAATCGTCATTTTAACTCTCAACGTAACAAATATAAGAATAACACGTGTACATTTTTAACATGTTGGCGTCCGTTGATCTTTTTTTTGTGTGTTTACAAAGCGTCGAATTTGTTTTGAATTTGGAAAGATGGAGAACGCACTCGGTGACCTGGTATCACGCCCTCTAACGTCCATTTTACTTAAAACAAAATACAAAAAGAAAGTTCTCTAAAAGGTTTTGTTGAAACAAGGAATTCAGGGCGTTGCCGAGTTAGGAACCTTCCAACCCACATTTTGTGTGCCATTGACTCGATAAAATCCTTTACTGTATTTTTTTTTTTCTTTTCAACGTTTGGAATTTCACTTTTATCCTACGGGAATATTTTGAAATAACGGGATAAACGCATTAAACGCTAGACGGCACGTGGAATATTTAAAAAAATAAAATAAAATATTGTTTCAAGTTTGCTTTCAAACAACTTCTCTTTGAAGGAGGATCCTCGATTCGGTAATATCGGAGCCGGTGCTCGAGTTAAACGCAAAATCAAAATCACTAAACACGAAATGACCTTAAGAACAAACGCTCTACGATTTTGGGCGACTTGAGTTTGTTGGCTAAACGTGAAATGATTTCTGCGATTCGTTGTCCTCTCCAACCACTACGAGCTAATGTCCGTTGCGAAGCTGAATGGGCTCGGAAAGTGCATTCTCTAGCAGTTCTCCGAATCTCTTATCTGACTGCGCCTGTGGGGCGTTCCAACACTCACAGTTTGTTTCCCTTCTACTCCGATAATTTATTGCTTTTGCCTCAATAAGGCCACCCATCGTCAGACAATGCATCGAGAAACTCATCAAACCTCTTCTTGTTCGGCGATATTTGCAATGGTGGAGGGATGGATAAAGAATGGGAGCGAGGATAAAGAGGAAATATCTCAGTGTTGTCTGACTACTTTGGAGTGGAGTGCATGGATACGGGATGAGCTAGAGGCCAGCGTTTTTATGAACAGAACAGCCCCGCCGCAGATCACAGTGGCAAAAACACATCAACCGCAGCTGTTTGATATTACAAAACAAATCCATGCGTGTTTTGACAAGAGAGACGGGCACTCGCCAACATACTACTTCAAAACAGAGGAGACGCTGGTTGAACATGCAGATAAAGTAGAGATATTGCATGATAATGATATGTACAGTTTCCCCTACGCAAACATGTGTAAAAGCAATTCAGACAAAAGAACAGAGTGAACCGCAAGTACGGAGAATGCACTGTACGTGTATAACCTTCGGTACTACTTGTATTGTGAAAAATGAAAAAGGGCGTCCGTTTTTCCTTGCCATCTGAGACGATGAAACCACGGGTAGTTGCAACAATATTGCTCTATAGATAGTAGACACGCACGGCGGTACAATCTTATTCTTGTCTCTTGTGTGGGCTTCCATATATTTATGGAATTGGGGTGTAAGCGCAGCATCATATCACAGTCTCCGCTGCGTCTCCGCCATCAGTTGACGGTGTATAATTTGACCATTTGCACCGACCCGACCCCCATACGCCGTTGATACGTTTCAGTGAAGAGCACTGGACCATTTCGTCAGATATTACTATACTGCACACTGGCCATTCTTTATTGCCGATGTCTTTTCCTTGCTATCGACCTCCAACTATATTGGATAAAATGATGAGCTACGCAGGCTCTTCAACCTAATTAATTCTATTATTGCGATTCGTCAGATGGCAGCAAATATTGAACGATCCAACACTAAAGTGGGAAATACTCTGACACTATTGTTTTTTTCCTTAGGACTACAAAGGCAATCTTTGGTGGTAGTTTTTTACCCTCCACTAATCGAATTAAAACAACAAATATTTTTTCTCTAAACAACCAAATGTCAAGATCCACTGAAACAAATTTTGCAATGGTCACACGGATCTCAATGCAAAATTCTTTTATGGTATTTGTCCTTTTTTTCGACTACTTTGCCCGTTTCAGCTTCTAGAAGGCGTTAACGAGGCAAATGTCGGTGATTAAGAGAAAAATTAACACAGCAGAACACTCCCGCGGAAATTGTCATTTTTGCCGATCGAACGGCGCATGGGCCGTGTGCGCCCCGATTCAGTCGACTCTCGGGACCCCCGACCCCAGTATCAATTCCGTGCGAGTTTCATCATTCCAGTTGCACGGCGTCTTCTGCCCGAGGCTGACGCTTACAACTGTACCGTGAACTTAATTCGATTATTAATTTACTTTTCGAGAAAAGTTGGATGAGTCGTTCCGCTGTGCGCCATGTAAAGTGACACCTCTGACACCCAGTGGCTTCCAAGTGGCAAACCTGTCCCAATTTCAAACTTGGGATCAAATGGTTCCAATATTGGTCTCACCAACAGAGTCGAGTGAAAACATGCCTATGTTCTGTGAGCGTAATACTCTCGTACCCATCGCAGTAATCCACACGGAATAAGAATTCTGCCTTTTCGGCCCAAATGGTAGTAGTAAGCGGCATGCCATTTGCGCTTGGATCCGACAGCTAAAGGGGGACCTAACTATAAATTGGGTAAGGCCTGACTCTTTCATCTCAAGCCGGTTGTTTCCTTCGTTTCCCCTTGCTGGTTTATTTCCATTAAATGGTTGCAGTAGCCATAAATAGCCTTCATAAGTAGACAGGTAGGAAATGAGTGGCAATTCTACCTCAAATGGAGGCGCATATGGAAAAACGAAAAATGGGAGAAACTCAGGGACTCTACTACATTCAACATGGCTAGTCTTCAAAAATTCTCCATCTACATCCTCTGACCTGGAAGGAGAAGAAAGATCATCCAAACAGTTTCATTACTGAGGATGAGCCAAGAAAAAAAATGATTCGAAATGGATGGAGTTTCTTTTAAATAACCATCGGCAGGATGCAAAGTTCCCAAAGAAGACGAGACGATTCATATCATCCGTGATTGAAAGCAGAAAAATAGATTGGAAAAGTTGACTTGTTTCTATTCCCCCTGAATGAGTGGAAACATATTTGAAAATTCGTTAGAGTTGAAATTTCTCAGTTGAATGAAGACAAGGCACAACAAAGCAGTGGAGCGGTCAGATGTGCACAGACAGAAGAGACGGCGCGTTCCTTTAAAAAAAAAGTCGAGAAACAACGGCGCACTTTCATTTCCGTCTTCCACAAGTCTCCCCCCAATTGTATAAATAAAATAAATAAGAGGAAGCAAGTGCTGGAAGGATAAAAGTGGGACCATCCTCGGCATAAAGATCTGCAGTCTCCATCAGCGCAAGTTCATTTCGCTTCTCAAGGCAGCGGAGAGGCGGAAAAACAACTCCGACGAATGGCCCCCACATCTATAACTTGATTGTAAAAACACTGCAGCTTCTCTCCACCAGACGCGACCAGTCGCGATGTAAAAGAACAAAAGAGCTCATTTCTTCTATAGACTTTTTCTCGGCAGCCCAAAATTAATAGCCCGTAATCATCTTAATGGATACTGTATAATAAATAGGGAAAGCATCTTATCTCTACCCATCGACTTGACCAGCGGCCCGTAGTTTCTTATCTAAAAGCTTCTGATGCATTTTTACAGGAGAGAAATAAAGCCAAAAAGAAAAAAAAATAACTTACGTTGCTGTTTTATCCTTTGCCCGTTGCTGAACTTTTCGTTGCCATCACCATTCATTCATTGTAATCTGGAAGTTCACCAAGTTCACCAAATTCACCCACATTAAGTTCTTTGTTCATTCTTGCAATTTAAAATACTTCTTGTGGTCTGGTGATTTGACACTCCCACCACAACCTCCTGATGAGTTTCAGAAACTAAAACACAAAAACAAAAGACCGGAATTAATGATAGCTGGGTATTGACACTGTCGAGAAAGGGAAAATGCGTGAATTATTAACATGTTACGTAGCAAAATAGTATCACATTTAAACTAGCAATTGTCAAAGTGTTTCTATAGCGAGTCTCATCTCTCATGTTATCTTTCACTTAAGTCTTATTAGAATTTCCAGAATCAACAAACGAGATTGGGGACAGCTTCAGCGCCGGGCTAACAAGGACTATTTGCTCTTTCTGTTACAACAAATTCCGTGAAAGGACAAGGAGTCGGACACTTGTCAGTTCCAAAGTTTCATTACACGGAGGTCGACCATCTTTGTGCTTACCATTGATGTGGCGTGTTTGTTATCGACAGTGATGCACGATGTAACGATGAAGCCAGTTCGAATCAACGACAATGGCACCTTTGCTGGAACAAAGTTATTACTACTTTTCATCTGTGCCTCGATCACACTCCAGTGCTTCTCGGTTGGTATGTTGGGATCGGTCAGTGCCGCCTCCATTCCTTGGACGTCAGCCGGCCCCGGTCGAGTGGTCAGGACCAAACATGGAAACTTGCGTGGATTGACACTTCCGGGTGGTGCTGCTCAACCACAAACAACAACCGCTTTACCAGGTATTTTCACCGATATGTTTTAGTGTATAAGTCTACTTTAGAGTTTAGCTGATACAGACGCTACATGCTAGAAAATAATGTAAATCTTACTCAATATGGTTCCAGTATGTCCAAATAGTCCATTAACAAAGTCGTGAATAAAAAACCACGAAAATGAAAAATCATCACCTTTTCCGTTGTCAACAATCAATCACTGACATCTGACAACTGACCATGAAGCCATGACAATTTCGATTCAATCGAAGCTGTGTTGCAATTTCAACAATAATTCAATTATTTTTCTTTAAGATAAAATATTTTTAAAATTAAAATTTATTTATCTACCAACAACAATTTCATAATTTTCAATCAATCATCAATACTTTAAAAATTATTGGTTTTTATGAATCTTCGTTGAAATTGCAACACAGCCCTAGTGTCCGGTTGAATCTTCACGCCTCATGTCTCATTCTGACATTCTCATAATTCTCATGGGAGGTGGGAGTCGTGGCCGTCATTGTCAGTCTCTTCGTCGTCTATGAAGTCTATTAGCATATGGAGCAGGTTGTGGGTTCTTTTCGTGCAATTTTATTCACGTCTGTGACTCGTGTGTTCAGGGAACAGGGACTACCGGATATGTTTGGACAATTTTGGGTAAGTTACTAAGTTCCCTTTTAGTGAAGAAGTAAAGTAAATTAGCCAGTTCGAGTACTCATTTGCTAGTGTTAGATTGACGAATCCTATCGCAGAATTTCTTCCGGTATTTCTCTATTTGATGTTTTTGGTTAGGAAGTCTCCTCCTGACTGTAACCGACAATCAATGAAGTCAGTTATTTGGGTTATCAGCAAACGTAATTGTATAGAATTCAAAATTTTATAACGGAATTTCAGGGCACTTTTTTCGTCTGGAATTTTTCGTTATTCTGTGACAACAAAATCAATAAAACGTACTACGCATACTAAGTCTATTCATATGACTGGCTACATTTTTTGTGCATGCTTGCTGCAAATGCATAAACGATCGATAACATACTAAACCAAGTAAAATACCGCCCTAACATTGTTTCCATATTTTATAAGGAGGACATCGTAAATCCGTCGGTGGAAGCAACAACAAGAACGTGGAGGCGTTCCTGGGAATTCCTTACGCTGCTCCGCCAGTTGGTTCTCTGCGCTTCCTACCGCCAGCGAGTCCTGGCCCCTGGACGGGCATTCGATCAGCAAACGCTCTATCGCCAGCTTGTCCCCAGCAGCTGCCACCCTTGGCCAACAGGTGCACACGATAATCGATTTTCTATTTCTTAAACATTATGAAAGAGTTGATTCCGTATCTCAGATCTAAAACGTATCTAACGGTTTCATTAAAACCTTATTTAATGTGTCAATTCGTTTCGCCTATCGATGTTTGTTTGAGGAATTCTTGGTGAATTTTGTAAGAAAAGAAGAAAAAGGAAAGCGAAGCCGTGAGAGAAAGTCTGTGAAGATGAGAGATCGTAAATCTGCCAAGGCTTCGTCCTCGTTAGGCGACACGGAACAGCCGATGCGACAAAAAAGAACCCGATGTTCTGCCTGAAATATATTGCTCGCAGCTCGCTATCCTCTAAAGTCGGGAAATGACGTCTCCGTTTATTTATAGCCAGCTAGGTTAGGCGAGACAGTTAAGGACAATATCGGGGTGAAAGGTGGGAAAAAGTTGACCCAGGAGAATTCCAAGTTAACAATATGTGGAAGAGACACTGGAACGCTCCGATGTCGGTTCACCCACGGACTAATTGTAACGCGAATAGTCAAATCATTTTTGCTTCTTGAATTCCTTTACTTTTTCTTCTAACTCTGAAAATCTTTTGTTCTTCCTTTTTTTATGATGTCCATATCTTAGTAAAAAAGAAAAGTCAGACATTCTGATTTCGTTTTATGCCGGTAATTGTCCTTTCTCTTTCGTGATATTTCATGACGTCCAATCGATTTTCTTGCCGATCAGCTGATAAATCGAAATGTCATCTGCACATGATTCAATCGCTTTGACTCTTTGAACTTAAAAAATGGAATGGGTCCATTGGTCGTTGGCCAGAAACGATTTGTCGGCAGTAACGAAAACGGGCAAACAAAAAAGAAAAAAAAAAGAAACGGCTCTAGACGTTTAGGTGAATCAAGACGGCAAATCAAAGGAAATTCATCCTAAATGTTGTGATTCACGAAAACGAAACATCTTTTTGTTTTTTTTGGGTAACATTGTCGCTGTATTTGAAAACCAATTCGTTAATTCTAATCTAGACCATATACGTTTACTCGCATCATTCTGTTATACACTGTCGTACATTTGACACCGTCGTGATAAGGTTTTTTCTGTCTAAATTGGAATAACATAATTGCTATTTTGTATCAACGCAGAACGGCCAGTCTGGAGACGATGCCTCGAGCTCGCTATTACCAACTCAAGAGGATGCAGTTGCTGTTGGCCAATCAGAGCGAAGATTGCCTCTACCTCAACGTTTACGCCCCATCTGAAGGTTCGACTTCTTCTTTTACTCTTCTTCTTCTATCTTTATTGTTCTTCCTTTTAATGGAATAATCCGCGAAAAAGACACGCCAACCGTTTTCTTATTGCGCCTTCGCTGTCCAAAAAGGTAGACCCTTGTTCTAATTAGCGGATACTTTCCATCACGGTTCATAAAGCAAGGCGATCAATAAGATGATGCTGAATATGGGTAAAGACGAGAACATGGACGCGGACGCCACTGCTTTTCGGCACTTTGATTCAGGTTGTACCCGACGCCCAGCAACACTTCGCTATCGTTCCCGTTAGAGACCAATAGAACTCGACGTCAGGGTTTCCATTTCCTGGCCCGTCTCTGGTCTCATTTCCATTCATAACTTGTTCACTTTGTCTATGAATACCGTCAAGGACCTTCGTCAGCAGCGCGTTCGTTTTGTTTACTTGACGCCTGCCCACTTGACCGCTTCTTTTATTCTCTTGGTTCTGTTGTTGGTGTCAAATTTGAGGGACGCATTGCATGACTGATTAAGAACATGCAAAATGGAAGAACGTGATGCATTCCTCACCCAATGAGGTTCACCGTATTCTATCCAATTCGCAAGTTGGAACAATCGAGGATATTGACAGACATTTTCAATCGTATCAGATGCCACAAAAGAAAATCCAACGTGACACTAAGACAGGACTCGACGAACCCAACAAACCCAAGTCGGGCGATGATTTTCCTTCACTCCCGTGCGAGTCTTTCATGAAATCTATTGGCTATTATCGTCGTCATCAGCGGCTTCGTAGGAAACTGAGCTCAAACTATTGATCCGACAGGTTTTCTTTTGTCACCGCCACATGCAGGCGAGTTCCTTTATTCGATCAAGTTTGCCAGATCCAAGGTCCAAGTGCCTGTGCCAACCATCTTGCCCATTCGGCTTGCCCGCGATTATTTAGATCAATGGCCGGCAGCCGAGCAGTTTCCATTGTAATCGCATCCATATTACAGAGGAGCGGAGGAGAATAACGTGCAGGGAAATAGAAAACTGGCGGCGAATAGCACGTCCGAAAGTGCTTGTCCCATATAATATCTATGCCATTTTTATCAATAAACTTGGAAAGAGATAAAAGTCCCTTTCAACCAGAGATGACCCACGCGAAATACGACAACACATCCTTCACACCCTCCACACGTCTCTTTATGGTTGGCCTCAATTCAATAACTGGTCAGCACAATTCCACATAATAACGCCCACCTTTTTTTTCCACTGGCGAAACATCCGTCAAATCTTACCAATAGAAAATAGCAACTCTGAACGGATCTGGCGTGAAATATTTTGTCGGTATCAGGTTTTTCCATTCTTTGTCATTTGTCATTCTTACCGATATCATTCCTTTTTATTGCAGTATTTTATTTCTGTAACTGAAAGCAAAATTCACCTAAATTTTTCTGGAAATGTGAAATCGTTCACAGGATTTGCTGGTGGTGGATCGACTTCGCTTGCGTCATCGCCCGTCATGGTCCTCGTTCACGGCGAGTCCTACTCCTGGGGTGCCGGGCACTTGATGGATGGCGCAATGTTGGCCGGAAAAAGTCGCATGGTCGTTGTCACCCTCAACTACCGTCTTGGCATTTTAGGTACAATCAAACATCCTCTAAATGTGACGCACGACTCGTCTTATTAATACTTGAGTTGCTCGTCGCCCATTGGCTAACGGGTCGTTGGCTTTGACGGTAACGGCACATCGTCTCCAGTGCCGGAGCAAAGATATTGGATTTCATGTAATCATGTGTTCATTTGCCGCACTCAATTTTTTCAACATGGCAGTCTCCAATATTTAGAACTCTAGGATAAATTTAGAGGAAATTTGAAACTGGATTATGATTTTAACACTAATAATGTGTAAAACCATCCCATACAGGATTCCTACAGACGGCAGCCAGTCCGACTCCCGGTCAAGTCCGCGGCAAAAGCAAAAGCGCCATCCCGACGCAAGGCAATTACGGCTTATTGGATATAGGTAAGAAATGACGACAGCGATGATGACGTGGACATTTCGACTCTGATAGTATTGGCTCATATTTCGATTCTGCCGATAACAAGTGGCGGCTGTGCTGTGGCTGAAGGACAACATCGGCGTCTTTGGCGGCGACTCGAGTCGCATCACGTTGAGTGGCCACGGAACAGGCGCTGCCCTCGTCAATCTTCTCATGATCTCGCCCATTGCAGCCGGTAAGTCGCTTCATTCACCCTCTTCATTATTATCCTACGTTTGCTTTGTCTGCCGGTTTGGGTCTGTGATCGCAGATCCCCTTCCATTCGTCTACTTTGCCCGTGATGAACATCAACGGCGGACGATGGTTAACGCATTACGACATGATCGATTTTCCACCATTCCCTGCGGTTCCGTCTGAATAGATCCCCATCCTTAGTATCCGTAGACCACCGACGGTCCTATTGCTTTTAGATCCATGGCCACCCATCGGCTATTACAGCGGTTTAGTAGGGCACATATGAAATAGCTAGTCCGTCCTTCTTCATGTCCGATTCGTCCCAAGGCTCTTCAACCGAGATATTGCCTATCTGTTCTCTGACTATAAATAATGTTTTTGTTTTTTTTTTGTTTTTTGTTTTTTAATTTTAGTGTTTGGTTTTGTTTCGTTTCCTATTCGTTTTTTCACTGCACATTTACCCTCTTTTCTTGTCCATCGGAATCTGGATGGTAATTAGTTTTTTTTTGTGTTATGTAACTATAATCATATATTTCCGTGACGGGTTGCGCCGTCGTAACGCTACCGGTTTTGATTATTTTCTCAAAATCCTCGAACCTCCCTTTTGTATGCTCATTCATTCGTTGCTTGTATGAGTGCAGTATCTTTTTGCATCCGACCTTTTAAATACGGATGACATTTTACGCTGTTTTGTTCTATTCTCGATTGGAGTAGACATGTAAAACCAAATATTGCTTCACAACTGTTGATAAATTCGTAGGTCATTTTCCTTTTATCATGACAGTTCATATCATTTCATATTATTCGGAACCTCCCAGGTCCATTATTTAACGTACTTTTTACCATTTCTGTTTAAGTTAACGTAACACCACCAATCAGACAACGTGCGACAAAGAATTTTAAAGCCCCTTCGACCTTAATGGAAGATCTTTGCAACAATGACTTGAGTAAAAAAAACAATCGATACGACACCGACGAGCCTAGAGCTTTCACCTGCGTTTGGATTCTTCCAATTTGGTGTTGTAGGTAAAGCGGTCGTCTCTACTATTTTTGAACAGAAATGAATTTTTGAAAAGGGTCGTAAATTGAAAACTGAATTATTCTGAACTTGCAAATTGATGTCATTCAAATTTCAAACTAACAATAACTACGATTGTTAACAACATGATTTCTGTCAAACTGAGCCAAACTTAAAACACAATGTTTTGGGCTTTGGATGATCGTTTTAGAGAATTCTTTATTTTCAATTCAGCATTTAAAATTCTGCTACCTCGCGTCATACTTTGTGGATTAGTTGCATTGGTTCGAAAGTATGAGATTATTTATACACGCTATAGAAACTTCTTTGAGAGAACTTATAGAAAATCGTTGCTATGGATTTTCCAGCAAAAGAAATCGAAATAAAAATACGTTTGCGATCTTCAGGGCATCCATAATTCCGTATGTAAGTCTCTACTCCTTAAGCTAAGCACAAGTCTTCTCCTTTTTATACTTTTTTTTCGGGGGGTATCATTTCCATGTCGTTGAGTGGTATTGTGAGCCATCGAGTTTCTATACGCCACATAGAGCCTATGGGTCTATTGAGGTGCTTTCTCTGCTTTCTTTCTTTTCTTTAAATGTACCGTAGTGCCCCGATTTTGATTAGATGGATACAACATACAAGGGAGAAGCGCAAAGGTCTCCGTCGTCGCATATCGAACTTTGAAAATCGCGGGAATTGCGGCAGTGAGGGAAAAACGGATGAAAATCACGAGACAGAAAACTGTGGGTCATACAGTCGTTGGACCTCATTCAAAGGATATGCGGCGAACATATACATATACAGAACTCTTTCCTTCTTTCGCTCTTTCTCCTCCCTCTTTTTATTAATACACAGCAGTGGATCTAGTCTGGATATTGGACTGGCAGGCCCACTGGATTTGGAGGGATGAGTTTCCACAGCAGCCGAGAGAATTCTCTTTTGTGACGTCTGCCCCCTCTAATCGCTAACTGGGGATCCGTTGCAAGCAAAAGGCAGTCGCATCTTTGTAGCAGGGCTAGCAGCTACAAAGTTCACTTGAGGATCGGATATTGGAGAACTTTCCCCTTTTTTTTCTGGCGTCCTTGTTTATTCTTTTTGCCACACCCTACTCCCACCCCCCACTCTCCTCTCTCGAATCTTCTTCCTAAAGTTGAAGAGATGGAAATACGAGGCTCGGATGTCGTCTCGAAACTTGACAAAAGCAACACCCACAGCACAAAAAAGTCGACAAAGAATCTAGCCGTAGACAAAGAGATAGCAAATCATAATCCCAATACTCTGAGAAGAGAAAGAAACTTGGTTGCTTTTTAATCCCCAAACAAACAAAACAGAAGTCTGTATTTTATATCACAACTTATATTCCAAGACTTATTCAGTTGTACATCCAGTGATCCAGCACTTCTTTGATGTGTCTGTGTGCAAATATGGCCGATGGCAACTCGAGTGCAATAGCAGAATTCCTCAGACGTGGTCGGCCGTTTTGTTTATGGAAAGGATTTCCTTTGTTGCGACCCAGTGACTTTATTCGATCAAACGATCAAATGCGGACAACACAGCGTGCGAGGATTTGATATTCTTTGAATTCTCCTCGGTTTTCTTGCTTCAGTTACAGCACGGGTCATTATTATCGCTTTAGACCGTTTGCCTTTTGTTCTTCGAGTATAACTACGGATTTCGACTCATTTGTAGTGTTTCCTTTTCCTGATGATGCTATTTCTTGTGATCGTCTTTCTTTATTGCGTAATAGAAGCTTGGTTGTATACCCGACCAACAACACAGGTCCTTGTCAATCTTCGAATGTTGTTGCCAAGGCCGAACATTTGGAAACAGACGAAGATAAGACGCTATAATTGCTTGGTATTACTATCATTGCATTTATTGCATTCTCATTGTTTGAAGATATTGATAAGAAAGGTGGGTCGTGGGTGTTGCTAATACAAATTGGGTTATTATGGCAATTTGTTTAGGAAATCCCTGGATGAAATCCCGAAAGATTCAAAGACAAATAGGGTAATTGGATTTCGTGTATTTGCATTGTTCTATCCATCACATCAATTCTCAGTGGGAAAGTCCATTGCAGTTCAATCTCCCAGAAAAGGAGGAACGATCAGTCCAAATCGATGTAGATCAAGAGTTTAGTTGCGATGCCCGAATAGGTTCCCTGTAATATCTTCTGCAAGATTGAAATTCAAAGTATCAAAATATCTGTCTAAATCCTGGGATACGAATTGATTTTCCTTTCCTGCTGAGAAAATATATAAAAGGAGATATTGAGCATCAGACACTATAATCTTATATAGGATTGGGAAGGATAGGCAATCTACTTCTGGCCTATGCCAAAGTCGCCGTGAAACAAGACGACAGTCGAGAAAAAGAATAAATAATAGAAAATCGTGCTGTTCTGCAAGTCTTTTTTTCCCGCTTTATAGCTCAAGGCCCACCCACCGTGGACTGTTCATTTCTGAAGTCATGGTGTGTGTGTGTGTGTGTATTTAAAGAAACAGATTGTCGAGACGAATAAGGACGTTACATGTCTAAAGGTCACAGGATAAAGTGACATGCCATAATCAGCGCGGCCCACTGAATAAGAAACGAATACGACAATAAAAGTAGAGAGTGTGTTACATTTTTTATTTGTCGTCCCTTTTTCATTTTTCACTACAGTGACCAGCTACGTTACGTCACACGCGAATAGTAAAGCTGTCGAATTATTATTTTTTTTAAACAACAGATTTCTGGGGGGCTCGATTTGCGCCAATTCTTTACTTTGTCAGTCGTGATGTTACGCAAGCCTTGAGCGCTAGAGCGGAACGAGTTCTTTTTTGCTGCCTCATTACACTTTCACTCAAAGCACTACATTCGTGGCGATTCCATTAGAGTAGCCAACATTCATACCTCGTATACCTAAACTTGTGGATCAATATAGCTGTAGCTCTGATTTTAGACTTCCGCTTAAATCAAGTCTGCACGAGATTTTTCTCCGGCTTTTGAGCCGGGCGAAATAAGGCAACCGTATAGAGGAATTAGAATTTCGAAGAAGACCCGCATATTCGTCGAACTGTCAGTTAGGATTAGAATAATAAGCGTTGGAAAGACCGAGAAAGATGCTGGCAGGCCATTAGGCCTCTCAGTCTCACCGTATATACCCAGTATCGCATTAATCAGAGACTCCCGGGAAATTGATGGTGATTTTTCGACGTAGCTATTCCCTGAATAACTAAATGTGTTACAGAAACAGAGTGTGTTGTACAGCTACTTTCCATAATCTTGAAGCAGAATACCTACGCTAAGCCGGTCCCACCAAGTGATTTCCTAAATAAAGATTCAATTCTCCTTTTTGTTGAGTGTTTCGTAACCTTATCCAGTTGATTAGTTTAACTTCAAAGTCGCATCACGTTTTACAGTACCTACTTTGACGTCATTCGCCAGCCTCAGCCGCTATATTATCGATTTTATCACAAAACAACACTGAAGGGTTACTTACCTCATTTTTGCTGCTGTTGGCAAGAAATACTATCGCCGGCATTCGCATCGAAGCTTTTTCGAACAGAAGAAAATCATTTGAAAAAAAAATGTCCTTTCGCTGAATGGTTCTTACAGATCGAACGATATTTACGTGACTGGAAAATTTCCAGAGATATTCGATCCTTCAGCTTTTTATTAGAAATGAAAGAAACCGTCAGAAAAACCTCAGTCTAAATCACGGAGCGTAAAAAAGAACGTCGGCCGAATTGAAACTAAAACAGGGAAATAAAAGAAAGGCACGGAAATATCACGAAATAGACTTCTTCTTCTCGTGAATGTCAAGACAACCCTGGTGGTGTTTGTTGTTCGTTTATTGGATGTCACGCCAGATCGACAGACTACCAGACAACGGGGGCGTATATGTATTACATCTATATTGTTTCCTAGTCTCGTGTCTGCTTCACTAGCTCTACGCTAGATTTATCGGGAACTACTCTTAAACATTTTTTCCGTTGCGTTTCTTCATTTCGATCACTACCATGTCATATTGTTTTTTCATTCCAGGAAAAAATTGTATTTAATGTTGAACTATGTTGTGCAGGACTGTTCCAGCGAGTTGTGCTGATGTCCGGCTCGGCGTTGAGTCCGTGGGCTTTGAATCACCAGGCCGGCAAGTTGAAAGCAGAAGTGGCCCGCCAGATGGACTGCGAGCCGTTTGCCGGATCGGATGGAGCCGCAAGTGCTGAGCAGATGAGTTTGGCCGACATTGGCGACTGCCTACGAAAGAAACCACTCGAATCACTCATGGCCGTCCGCCTTCCGGCGCCTCCGCGATTCTTCGCAAGTTTCGCGCCTTTCGTCGATGGCGCCGGGATCGTCGCCATCGATCCTCTTCGCGCCATGCAATCGGCGAGCGAGGATTTCGCTCGCATCCCACTCGTTGCCGGAGTCACTTCCATCGAGAGCTATCGCTACACCGGGTGAGTGCTTCTCTTTTCCAGGCCCCTAATTATTCATTTATATTCGACATCAAGAAAAACACAATTGCCGTCGTATCCCAGATGATGATTAAAAAATTCGTCCGACTTCTGAAATGGCTTTAGAACCCTGGCGTATATACCATGGGCATTTCGTACTATTTAATGATGAGCATAAAGTTCTTATTTAAGACCTCTACGTAACCAAGTTCTCTCGTTCTTCGCCATGAGCCCCTTACAGCAACTTGGGATTTCAAAGTTGCCAGTCGTTTGATCCATTTTAGTTCGATGAATATAACAAAGTCTAGGGGATGAACTGCTAGCTGCTGCATCGCCTCCACCATGTTGTATAAAATAACGAGCTGCCACATATACTTGCCCGTAATTGTGGAATCTCCCAAGGCTATATAATATCATCCAAACGAGCCATGGGACGGTGAATAATAGAAACGATTGTTTATGCACTCGAATGAGCCCCACAGTCGTCATTTAACGATATCCCAATCCATGAAAGTTGGGAGAAATAATCACATCCGAATGTAAGCCTTCCCCCCCCCCTCCAGCACTTGCGAGTTTAGGTTCATTTGGATTATACGCCAAGTTTCGAGTGTTCAGCTCACATTGGCGGTTGAATAGGAAAGAGGTTTTATGCTTGCCAATCATCAACGCCAACAGTATAGTCAATGCAAATCGCAATCTCGCGGCTACAACTCTACAATACAACGCAGAGACGTCTAAACTCTCTTTGTTGCTGTTTAGACCTTCTTCTCTGTTTCACGAAAGCGCCGCGTGAGATGGGATTACGCCTCCCGCATAAAATGGCCATTTATTCCGCCACACTAGACGTACAGAAAGCGCTTTACAGCGTAGACAGACATGCCGCGAACCCTATAGAAACGACGTCGCCCTAGCTATTCTTTTGTCTGGCAAAATGTATTCGAGTAACGAAACCGGCCAGCCAAAGGCGCACCCATAAATCCCTGTGCAGCCTATTCTGAATTCCAGCGGTCTGGATGAAGTGACGACTTTTTCAAACCTTTGATTCGCAGCAGCACGAAATGTCATTCAGTCAAAGTTGTTGTCAATCGAAATTTTTCAATAAAAGCAGTTGACAAAGTCGAGTTTACGTATAGAAAAACTAGAAAATGATTTGTTAATTGTTAATTTAATATTGGCCAAGGTCATAATAATTAATAACAAGTTTACACTAGACAACCCCGTCGCCGAAATGCTCAGAAATGTCTACACGTGTCGTGTTTTTCTTGTTTTTTGCGTTCGTTACGTGGCCCGGAGCGGCTCAGCGCTGAAGGATCAAGTAGACTCCTACTTTGGCATGTCGGTCACGACGGCGACAACGAACGACATCGCCCATGATGCAGCATCAGTGTATAGCCAAGAGCAAGGAGGGGAGGGGGGGAGAGGGTTTATTTAGTCGTTTTCCTCCAGCGGAACGCATACTGAATGACTGAAGGCTGGCTCGGAAATGGATGAAAAAGCTTTTAAAAACACAATACACGATTCCCCTCTAGCTTTCCAATGTTTTCTTGATGGAGGTGAACACACACACTCGCCCGTCTTTACACAAATGTAACGATAATCAAAATGCTCGGCGCGGGAGTAGACAAAACCAGCAGTCCCATCTTTAGGGTATACGCTAGATGGATAGAGTGGGCCTATTGTTGTCTATGGGATCGCAGTCAATAAATAATACAGCGAGAGACTAAAGTCCGACTAAAGTCAACAATCCCCTGAAAGCCAAAACGCAATTCCGGAATAATGCGGATGAAATCAATTTTTTAAAACAAAGAAAAAGAGGCAGAGGCTGATATCGAATATTTCTTGTTATTTTTTGTCACTAGACGAGTTCTTTTAATAAATCACGACTCTTCTCATCTACAGGGATGCGGATTTGCGCAACGGGATCAGCGAAGACAAACGGGATCGGTCGCTGCGCACTCTGATCCGCAACTTTTACCAGTACCATCTCAATGAAATCTTTTACGTCTTGCGGTAAAGGAAGAAAATTACTTGACGCCCACGCAATGTGACGTGAGTTGACTTGCTGAATAATCGAATTGCCACCACCAACAGGAACGAGTACACGGATTGGGATCGTCCGTCGGCGCTGGACGACTTGTCGATGCGCGACAGCCTGTCGTTGGCACTGAGCGACGCCCTGGTGGTGGCCCCACTCATGCACGTCGTTCACCTGCACGCCCAGCGTTCGACAAATCCGTCGGGGACCTTTTTCTACCACTTCCAGGGGCAAATGTTGGCCAGCGTCATCCAACAGCAGGTCCAAGACGTCGACCTTTCCGAGTATCACGTGAGTGTAACAATCGATTTTCGAACCAGCAGTTTTCGTTCGCCAGATCTTCTAGGGGGAAATGTATAAATCGAATTCGCGTTGTGATGAAGATGTCGTCGTAGACTAGTCCAAATATATTGGACTGAGGATGGATGAAGAGGCCATCCATCACCGGGGGCTCAAATAAGTGGGGAAATTCATAAATCAAGAGAATGCAGTTGCAGCTGCTGCTGTTTGGTTTGGTGAGTTGTTGGTTTGGGGGCGTGCAGCAGTCGAGGCCTTGCAATTCATCACTAAAACCAACAAACAACAAATACAAAACTAAATTACAATAGTTAAATGAATGGAAAATTTAGTGTTGATGCGAAATAATATCCTCAATTTTGGCAGCAAGAAAATATTGCGGAAGCTTGAACGTCAGCTGTTGTCAAATGGATGTCCATCAGCACTTTGTGATGTGTGGCTAAGATGAAAAACAAATTAAATGTCATCCCGACGTCTAACGGGGGATGCCAGATGCTACAGTATTACAACATTTCAAATGAACTCGGCTAAGCCAAACAAGTTTGAACCAAAGTTTGATGGAAAGCGCTCAGAGTCCTCTGTTTTAAGTCGAACCTCTTAACTTAGATGGCCAAACATTCGTTATCCAATCCCTCGTTCAGGCTAACAAACTTTACTTATTACTGGCTTAACTTCGATTACTACTTTTACTTTTTTAAGAATATGTTTAGATCTCTGGAAATCAAACATTCTAGATGTACGACCTTATCTTTGATTTTACTAATTTTATTAATGGTAATGAAAACAGCGTCTAGGAAGCGTGACGGGTGACGAACTGGAAGCGCTGCAATTGGACGCCACAGCCAACGGAGCTTCGTGGTCGTCGGCCGACGGTAATAACCACGAAGCAGCGAGCAGCGCCGGTTACACGGTCATCAATGTGACGGAAACCACAAGAGAACCGACAACGTCAGGCACTCAGCTCCTCCCATTTCTGGCGTCTTTTGCTAGCACTGGGCAAGTCGTCATCTTTCTTTCTTTTTAATTAATATATATTGTGATTGAGTTCCTTACTATAATTCTTGTAAGAGAGGAAGGCCAGCTCCGAACTGACAAAACGGACATTTTTGTTTTTTTGTTTTTGCCGCTTTTTCGCCCACCCACGACGCGCAGGGATCCTAATTTGGAGATCGGAAGCAAAGGAGAGCTGATGCCGCGATCCAAACTCCGATGGGAGCCATTCAATTTACATTCGCAGTACTACATGGTCTTTGGTGAGTCTTTCAAGTCCTTCTCTCCCCATGCACATCATTCATCCTTGGTGGATAAACTCTCACCCAATAGATCTTCCATATGAATGGAAGGATATCGTTATTATTTGTTATGGAGTCATGGAGTATTACTTGATCGGTTTAATGTAAATCATAACTGTAGTTGATTTGCGCATTAAATCCATTCAACTGGATGAAAAGTTGACTCATTGTATTTGTACTTCCCTTAAGTTGAATGAACTTTCGAAGTTCGAACGTATGTACAATTGCAAAAATGTGGGGCGGAAACTAGATTTAGAATTCAATTCACTATACATTAATTGTGCGTTAAGCAAACAATTTCTGTTTGAATTAAAGGACAATAAATACATTTTCTCCTGTATTAACGTTTAATTAATTTCTCCCGAAAGGAAAACAACAGCAACAACAGCACGCCCATTTGAAAACTCACTACCGGGGTCACCAGATTGCCGTCTGGCTGCAACTGATTCCGTCATTGCATCAGACAAGTGGCGATGGAACCGGAACTCATCCGTCCATTCATCACACATTCGATCAGCATAACAATCCAGCTGACCAATTCTACGAAGGTACTATATCCCATAATTAGATTAAATAAGATGTAACAACACAGGCAATGCTGGAGAATATTTTTCATTTGATCTTTGTCAAATTGTACAGAACGAATTTTCACACCGTAATTCGCAATCACACAGTGTCACTAAAATATGTTCTCTGTAATATTTTCTCTTTTTCTTTTTTTTTGTGTGGATGAAACGACAATACTCTTCGAATTCAAGGAGTCGTTCGGTTGTCCGGCAACAACATTACTAGGACGATTGGACGGTCCCGGGATTCCCCGCTGACGTCGGACGTGGATCCAGTTGCCACCAGCGCAACAGTGGTCGAGTGTAGCAGTTCCGTCAACGGTCACAAGCGAAGTGGTCAAAATCAGACGCTTAACGGCACATCACCAGGTAAATAACAATCATAGATATTCTTGACGTTTTTCGGTGTTATTGATGAGATGCATTTCACAACTATTGGCATATCATTATGAGCGACATGTTATTCAAAAGAGGGTTGAGGAAAAAGTCCTATCAAATTCGATTGTGGTATATCGGTTCTTGCCAAGTTTTACTTGTCTCTCAAGACGGCTGGAAACTACAGCGCTATCCCCAAAGTTTACCGGAATTTCTTTGGCCAAAATATCGTTATAAAGTCCCGGTGCGCCATTATATCGCAGATGACTCTGCTCCCCTCCAAATCAATATTTCTGGGAAATTTATAGAAAATTATTTTAATGGCAAGAAATTATTATTTTTTTTAAAACTGTGATGTGAAGAACATAAAGCCAGCAGAGTATTTTGTTTTCTTCACACGAGAAACGGCAAGCGACTGGGAAGGGAATGGAGTGAGGACGTGTAGGCGGAGATCAGCGTCGATTCATATTTCCATTCCACGCCGGAAAAGGCGAAACACGACAATGGACAAAAACCACACACTGAGGAAAAAGGGAAAATGTGGAAGAAAAGATGTTGAACCTCTTTATTTATATGAACGTTTCTTGATTGCGAAGAACGTTGACGTTGTCATTTATCATTCGAGTCGCGACTGACGTTGGAAAATTTAAAAAGGGAAGACTCTTCTACGCCACAGTTCTTCTTTAATGAAAACAGAAACGAATAAAGCTATGTCGAAATCCAAAATATTTCCCTTCTCTTGTTTGTTGATGAACGAATATTCTGACGTCCAATTCTGGAATTGATAGAATAAAATTTTGAAAAATAAGAAATTTGTGATAAAATCTTTCGAGGAACGCAACCAATAATAATTATTGAGGGAACATTTTCATTTGGTGGGTCGTCTCTATTATTTGCTGTCATGGTCGCTATTTTTCTAACCGTTTTCGTTGATAGCAAAAATAACTTGACTAATAAATGTATTTCTATTGGCCATTGTCAAAAAGGAACGGGGGATTGGACAATAGTGAATCCAAGTGTAATGGCGTCGGAGACGGGCTCTTCTTCTTCCACTGTTCCGTCGCCGGGGAATAATAACAACAGCACATCTGTCAGCAGCGTTGCTGGAGGAGAAAGTCGGCTGGTGTTGGGTTTCTTTTGGACCAACCAGGCGACGCTGAGCATCATCTTGGTGCTGGGAAATATTTTGCTGATTGTTAACTTGATTCTCTTCGTCACCATCTATCGTCGCAGTCGGTGCGGCAATTGCAAACGAAACGGCGACGACAACGACGTAGACACAGAAAACACCATCCAAGTATAACAATCAACATCCATATACAGTAATAAGTTTTCACTCATAATTTGACTCTTTCTGTGGCAAATTGCAGAGGATATCGGACGGCCAGTTGGAGGGTCGAGTTGCGAGGCAATCGATTGAATCGATGACCGATTTGCGCCAGTTGGTCATCAGCCATTGCCACCAGCATCCGCGTAACCATCCGGACATCACGTCACAAGCACTCGGTCAACAACATCCTCCTCCTCCTCCGCAACAACCGCTTTTCGCCAGTGGGGTCGTTTCGTCTGACTTGACGACCAGCACCAGGTTGCCGTCTCCTCCACCTTTTCTGCTCAGAGTGCCATCACCTCATCATCAGGTAAAACCGTTTATTGCAGTTCGGAGAATAATGCGTTGATGAAATTATGGTCCAATTATTCAGTTCTTGTTGGACGAGAGCAATAAAAGCGCAACTTTACCCGGCAGCAAAAAAGCAGGACAAAATCTTCCACAATCTTCAGCGGTTTATCAGCAAGCGAGTGCCAAATCAATTCAAGAGATTAACGTGTAAATAGTTTTCGTTTCTTCGTCTCTCAGTACTTTCAGTGAATGTCTACCATTTTGTGCAAGCTTGCGTGCGAGAGTCCTTCAACAGTGAATAATACTTGACATCTTCCGGTGAAGTATACCGTACCGAATAATTTGTGATTCTTCGCTCAACTGCCCCGATTTGTGAGAAAAAGCCAATTCGTCTAACGAATGTCGTTTTCGTCTCTCGACTAAAAACCTACTGATCATTAGGATTTCTATTGCCTCAGTTTCACGATGTCTTAATATCCATCTCGTGTATCATAATGACTGTGTACATTAATAAGTGACTTTGTTGATTAAGATAATTAAATACAATTCACTCTATCAGCATCATACATTCTCGAATGTATGATGCTTTGTTGTTGGTAATTCTGCGTACCATTATAACTTGCACCTTTTTTCTAACTCACAGCGCCTGCAAGAACACACAACTTTTAAAGATCAGAAGACAACAGTTGTCAAGGAGAAATTCTTAGAGAAACGAGACTTTACTTTTAAGTGGCGTGATGGATTTTCATACTTTCTCTTTGCAAGCAAGTTTGATAAAGAACGACGACATCACATCTTAGTTGTAAGACCCTGAAAATCGATCTAGTTATTTTTATTATGCCCATCCAAAGCTTATCGAACTTGTGATATAATGATGACATTAAACCCGTTTCAGCACACGTTATTCGAAGCGATTCCGGAGCTAGGGAAAAACAATTTAGACTTGACTTAAACAATATGGAAGTCGTAACTCATAATTGCTAGGATGACTCTTCCCTCACTATCACGTCTTCCTTTAATGTCCAAGGTGTTTTCAATCAAAGGTCGAGGCCCCGGTAATTGCTTGGTTAAACAGTTCGGCTTGATAAGTTCGTTGGTACAGCCTCCTTGACGACTAGAAAATGACGTCCAATGCCACCCAAGCTGCGGAATTCCAATTCTTTTTTTGATTGTCGAGAGAAGAACGGAGAACAAAGAAGCGATGACTACCGCAAACTGCGAACCAACGGTTTGTGCACTAGGCTATTCAATATCTGGCCTATTAATAATACGGTGTATGAACTGGTGCGCTTTGTGATTCCTAACAAAGACCAAACAGGAATATGCTGGTGAATATGCCCAATCGATAAGGCGGCCAACACACGTCTTATTAACAAAAAGAAAATAAGTATTTGCGCTGTAGAATTAATTAGTAGTAGTGTGACGACGGTTATTTTGTAGACCCAACAACAAAAAAACAATACCAGTCTGTTTCGTACAGACTCAGCAACTTTGGGATAATTAGTAAATTCTTGGTTAAAGCACGTCCAAAGTTAAAATTTAATTTACTCACTGCGCCGGGCCGCCGGCTGACGCAAAACAAAGCTGGAAAACGTTGGTAATTATATCGGTCTTCAACGCTGGGAGACAACTAAATTGATGCCAGTTAAAGACTTTAAAATTACGTGGTATGAAGGAATGGGAGGCTTGGCGTAGGGTGAAAGCTCAAACTTATAACGGCGGAGAAGACTCGATAGCACGACCTTGCTTTCTAGCAACGCAAATCTTTGACCTGGTCCAGGCGAAAATTGATTTAATAGAAATTCTGTCGCACTTAGTGCAATCTGATTAATTACCGATACAGTTCCGTGGTCCAGCACTAAACGGGATGTAGGCATACGGATGTCGACCGATGGCTTCCTCAGGAAAAAATCGTTCGGGTTTGTAAGCCAAAGGATCAGGGAAGAATTCAGGATTTCGATGAATAGCCAAAGTTAAACATTGCAAAGTAGTTCCGGCGGGTATCAAATATTCTCCTAAAAAAGATTGTTTTAATGTAAAATGAACCAAAAATATGTTTTTCATTTATTACCAATTTTGACATCTTCTTGAACATTCCTTTCAAACGCAGGGACACTGGGATAAATCCTCAACGTCTCCTTGATGCAACAATCAAAATACTTCAAATTGGGAATATCCTCTTGAGTGCAGTCTCTTTCCGATTCTCCAAAGACATCTTGTAATTCATTGAACACCGTCTCCTATAAAATACAAAAAGCTTTAAAATACGTCCTGGAATATTTGACAATTATTAAGGATACTTTTGAATTTTACCTGACATTCTGGATTCGATGCCATAGAGTATAAAAACCAGCCTATAAGGGAACTTGTTGTATCATGCCCCTAAACAAAATAAAAGTAAGGTTTAATATTTTTACGTTTAGTTAAAAGTCAATCAAGCCGATATTAACCGCAGACATGAACGTATCAATTTCTTGTCGTATGTCGTGCGCAGAAAGAACTCTGCCGTCGTCTGAAACTTTAAGCAACAAATCTAGAAGTGGTAATTTTCCTTTTCCTCCTGTAAAAAGCGGAAAGTGTTAAAGATAAAGGGAACTGATTTTGCATCATTAAAAAACAATAAAATACTGATTCCAGCTTCCGCTTCTTCCGCTTCAATTTTTAAATGCGTTTGTTTGACGAAGGTTTCCTGTCTTTTACGAATCACCTAAACAATGCAACAGCAAAACATTTATATAAAATTTACTCGGAAAATGATTAATAATTTCTTTCGCTCGTGATTGCTGAACAAGAAGTTTACGTTTTCGGTGAAACCATGGAGGGTTTTCAATAGTTGATCGTGTTCTCGTCCCAGAGCGGAAAGGGAGAAAATTCTAGAATTTTTTAACCATGGCTTTTGGAACCGTTCCACGAACACCTGTCCAATTCTACAACACAATAAAACCCGAAGCGCGAATTACAAAAATTTCCATTTATTTCTCTAAATAAGTATACCTGTAAACCGCCTTTACGTAATCAGAATCCTCAACTTGCGCGTTCATTTTCGTTCCCATCACAGCGTCTTCAACAAAGGAAAAATAATTAATTATGCAAACGTGGGCCACAGATATTTGGAAGAATAAAAGGAGTTGTTTTTTTTACCGCAAATAATGTCAAGCGAACACCTTGTAATCAATGGATAGACATCTATTTCTCCTTTACCGTCTGGAGAAGATTGGCAAAGTTCACCGAAAATTCCACAGAGGATGCGGCTTTGTTCGTTGAAAACTTCGACAAAATTATTCAGAATTGAAAAATGAAAAGCTGGCGTCAGCAGTTTCCGGCGTGATCTCCACAGGTCCCCTGCGGTAAAATACACAGTTACATTATTATTCAAATTTCTGAGCCAACTTCTCTAATTGATTTTCTTACCCGAACTTGTAAGAAGACCTTGTCCTAACCATGGATGCAACTGTTCATATGATATACCTTTATCAATGATTTTATGGCTGCTCAAAATCGTCTATATTTTAATTCAATAGTAAATATGACAATTCGGTTAATTGATATGCACACGCACTGGACTAGTACCAACGATGGGTATTTTTTTCTCAAACACTGCGATTAAATCTTACCTCGAGCAGTACGGGTGATGAAACAGGTATGAAGCAGTTCGTTCCAACGAAAATTCTATAAATTCCTCCGTACTGTTTCGTCCATTTAAATTGAAACGTATTGAGTATATCTGTAATTTTCAAAAGCCACTATTTGAGAATAAATCAAACTTAAATTGGAATCAATTCAAAAGAATAAACAAATCATTTGACTTACGATCGAGCCCTCCGGATAGATCCAAGGCATTTCCAATTAAGGGAAGGTAGAACTTGGGACCAGGAATTTTATTAACTGTCACATGAAAAGGTGAAGTGTGAATAAATATCCACCATCCTATAATTGCAAGCACGAGGATCAATCCTATCACAAAAAAAGCTGCACAGAAACTGTAGAAACTATTCATGTTGCAGTGGTCTTGACAGCTGCTGGAAACGAACTAACAAAGTGAATAACAAGATTTCTTCCTTTCGTTGGCCTTCAACAAACTAACGAATAATTCCCTGAAGGCGTAAACTGTTTTCAAGGTTGGAAATAAAATAAAATAAACAACATGCACACGTGCAGACAACTTTTTCCGACTGGTTGTGAATGCCACGGATGCCGGATCAATTGCTATAACCTATAAACTGATTTTCTTTTTCCAAAATTGATGTACAGTAATCTGTATCAGTTAAAACAGGGGTATGGAGAGAGAGTCTCCCCATATCCAAAATAAAAATAAAAATAAATCTTAACACTAATTAAAGGTAGCGGCCATAAGCGGCTAAACCTTTATTTCCAGGGGGACAGGGTAAACAAATACAAAAAAGGAAAGGTTAGCTGTGGAAAAAGGTGGAGTAAGTAATTTGCACCGTAAGAAATATTAGGGATAATTTTTTCTACTGGAATCCAACAACGGCCATTTTTGTCCATTTTATTTCGCACTCCTCCCACTATTTTCGTCAAGAATCTCAAACCATTGAAATCGTCAGTTGTCAGCGTTTTGCAGAACGCTCCATATCTCGTGCACGAGGGCTTTCATTTAAGTCAATTTTGAGTTTAAATACCTTTTAAAAGTTGCATCTCATCTGTTCCCATTTCAAAATGTCTGAAGGGGCGCGTTCAAGCTCAAATTTAAGAGTCAAAACGAAGAAATGGAGATCCAGTCTGTCGCTTTCAGATTCGAATTTCGAATTTCGAACGATCTCATCCCCGGTTTCCAGCAGTGATTTGAAGCTCACGGAACTGGGCGATGATTTGATTCAGCTCGAATTCGTGACCATGATAGCCCGAGCAGGTGGCAAACAGAAGGAGACATTTCAACTGGATCATTTCTATTCCTGCATTCCGGAATTCAGCGTGGCGTCTTCCTACTACCAGCCGAATCCATTGCCCAACGAGTGCGAATTGTGCTCGACCATCGAACCCGGATTCCCTTTCGTCATCGAACTTTGTTTGACGCAGGTCAAGCCCAGCAGAGAAATCCAGCCAGAGGAAGAGGCCAGTTGCGGCGTCGTGGGTTGCTCCGCGGATAACTACGACCGGCCCTGCTCGGTTTGGGCCAGCGTCAACGGATGCAAAAAGAGCCTAATGGAGCCGTTTTCTACCGGCCAATGGAAGTCGGAAAAATTCCACATTTCCGTGTCGGGAGTGGAGTGGAAACCTGCCGCTCAGAATTGCGTCATCTGGATGAAATTCCCCAAAAGTGTCGGAGAGATCAACGCCCACCGTCAGTTTGCGGATCTCTACGTCAAGCAATCCAACTGCGACGTCCAGTTCAGTTTCGAGGGGGTCGACGGAATAAGCGAGAAAATCGGCGGCCACGTCACGATTTTGTCGGCCAGAAGCGCCGTCTTCGCCGCCATGTTCCAGAACGACATGAAAGAAGCCAAGACGAATCAAGTGTCGATCAACGACATCAAACCGGAAATTTTCAAGCAGCTGCTGTACTACATCTACTCCGGCCGCACCAGTGCGCCTCTGACGGAAGATGCTGCCCGTCTTCTGTTTGCCGCTGCCGATATTTACAACGTCCAAGACCTGAAGAACGAGTGCGCCCGTTTCCTGTTGACCTGCGTCCGACTGGACAACGCCATCAACTTGATGGCCTGGGCCCACCTGCACTCCGTCGATAAGCTCAAGGAAGCTGCTCTCACTTTCGTGGCCTCTCATGGCAAAGAGATTTGCCAACTGGACGACTGGGAGAGGCTGATTAAAAACTATCCTGATCTCTGTTTGCTGGCCACTCGACGCATGTGGCATTAAAGTTCTTTTCATTACTGATTCATGTTGATTTTGTAGTTTAAATTAATCGGTACCTGAGAAATGTGATCAAGAATCGATGAAATACAGTTATTTGGTTTCATTTTTTTTCTCACGCAAGTCAAGATACAAATTTTAACTTTCTCTTATAAGTATTATTACTCCGGCTAAAAAGAAATTGAAAGTCAATTTTATTTGAATAAGAAAGTAACGAAAGTATAACTACTTGAATCTGAAACGACACTAGGCTTGAATTGTGTAGTAACATTTTCTTTAAGGAAACGGCGAAAGAGAAATATTCCCGACGGAAGTCGGCAACGGGAACGAAGTAAAAGTACCCAGCGACCCTGACTCGCCGAGAGCGCTGGCGGAATTGATGTTTTATGGATACGCAAGTCCTAGTCTTCTTTGACATTCTCCTTCCCCCTTAAAAAAAGAGATGTTACGTGTTTGACTGAAAGCGACTGAAAGTAGGTTTCTCTTTTTCTCTCATTTTCAGACGAGTCGTACGAATATCCTCTCCTGAATAATCGAATGACGGACTGTAAACTTGTTAAGGTCGTTCCTAGCTGTTCCCGCCCTCGCGCGGAATCGTTCCCAGCTCTCACTCAATTTTGTATAAAAAGAATACCACTCGAGGACTTGTTATCACATTTCTCTCTGTCTTCTCACCAGCAGAACAGTAACAACCATTCAACGCACAAAAATGAAAATCGTGAGTCCCTTATTTCGTTCGTGATTATCTTGATTTATCCCACAATTCCATTTTCACACTCTTTTCTTATTACCTAGGTAATTGTTGTCGCTCTCTTGGCTCTTGTCGCTGCTCAGAAAGACAAGGAACCCGTTGCCATCGTCTCGTCCAACAGCGAAATGAACGCAGACGGAAGCTACACATATGCGTAAGTTGTCCGGGTATATTCCGCTTTCAAATGTATTGTTTAATAGCTATTCAAAATAATTCATTTCTTTTTTTCAGTTTCGAAACTGCTGATGGAACTAAGGTTGAAGAAAGCGGAAGCCAGAAGCAAGTGGGTCCCAAACCCGAGGATATTGGCACCGTCTCTAAGGGATCTTACTCGTACACTTCTCCGGACGGAGTCGTCATCACCGTCAACTGGACCGCCGATGAGAACGGTTTCCAGGCAACTGGTGACCATTTGCCTACTCCTCCTCCCATGCCAGAGCACGTCGTCAAGATGCTCGCCGACTTGAAAGCGGCTGGCGTTTTGTAATCATTCGGTTATGTATAGCCGCCCGAGTGTACATATATAATTTGAATTAGTAACCGAGCACATGATGAATCTAATTTTGGACTTGTCTATTACCAGTTGTGTTACATCAGCTTTTATACATCGTCTTCCAGCAAAATGCAGAATAAATTTCGTTTGATATGTAATGTGACTAAACCAAAATTATTTTCTTATTTTAATGAAATTTTCTTTTGAAGATATTCGTTTAGAATTAAATTCGCGCTTTCAATTTTGCTATAGTAAAGCGCTCTTTTAGATGCATTTCTGAAACAAGAAAATGAAGATGGTGGTTACCATATGATTAGGAAAACGTATGATGGCATGCTTAATGAGAACGAATACACTGTCAAAGGTTATATAGGAATGTATATGCAAATAAATTCGACAGAGAAAGTGCGGAGGAAAAAAAGAACTAGCGTTGGCGGTTTGAAAGTCAGCCTTCAGACGGAAGAGTGAAGACCTTAAAGGCCACATACATTGTCATCTACCTCTCACTGCAGAGCACACGCATCTGCTTGATTAAGAATTTTAAAAAAATGCGCTATATGCAAAATATGAAAATGAAACCATCCATCATTCCTCATTCCCTTTTGGTTTCCAGGGGGGGGTCCTATTGAGGCGGTTGCGGTCTAAAAGTAATTTTTAGCGGGTTTCGTGCAAAGTATTTTATTGTCTGTGATAGGGGGGATAGTGTAACTTGTCGAGACGAACTGTTGATACTTAATTTAATACCGATCCGTTCAGCGAATGACAAGCGCGGGCGAGAAAACCGCTTATCGTTTTTGCGGTTTGGATTTAAGGAAGGGAAATCCAGGTGTCGTCTGCTATATTGTTTTGTTTAAAAAATGAAACGAAATTTGATAAGATAAAAGATAAGAAGCAAACCGAAATGATGACATTTGAAATTTAGCTGAAGGTAAAATTTAATTTGAAATTATTAATTATTAAATGTATTGCAAATGTTTAAGAGTCAATCCATGGAAGGAATCGCGTTGATATGCGAAAAGATCTTGGTAATCACAACATTCCCTTTTTGCTCTTAAACATTTTTGTTGTGAAGCTGTGAAACTATAACATAACGAATCAGAAAATATCAGCAAATCATTTCAGCATGTTCCCATAGGAAAGTCATGTACAAGTTTATATGGAAAACAGTCATGTTGATATTAGAAAACATGGTAGACATTTTCATATTTTCTTGCAAGTTTTCTTGAACATCGTGTTGCAGTATTAATCTTTTAGTTTGTAGTTCCAACAGATTTGCTTTGCAAATGTATCAACTGTTTTGTTGTTCGTAATTTTAAACATTTTGATTTTTCTTGAAGGAACAACACTGGAATGATTAGCCGACAAACAACCCATGTTTCATAATTTAGATTGTTGGATAATTTTCATATCATAACCTGTTTTAACTTATTATTCTCTAAAAGGAAACGACTGTGTCGAAAAGCTCGTCAATAAGGAAATGTCCAAAAACCACAGGCTGAAGGAATATTACTTTGGAAATCATCCAAATGGGACAGCACGAATCAAAGTGTTCAAATATTTTTTCAACTCAAAATGCGGTGTGTATATAGTAAAGGGAAAGAGTAAAAGTGTTCGCCAACCTTGAGCGGATAACTTTTTAGCAAAGAAAGCCTCCTGCAGACCTTCACTTCCTAACCATTATAAACGTATTATGAGAAATGTCTCATCATCACTTGCAGTTCTCCTTTCTCTCGGTCGGATTCTGCGAACCTGTTTGAGTCAGAGCGTTATTGGTTGTTTAAAAAAGGTCATTTCTAACATTTCTGCAGCATCATTTTTACTGCCTCGCTAGTACATCACTCCGTGCGCATATATAAAGAGATGGCTCATTGAAAAATCATCCTTGCTTTGGCGCCGACACGGAGATGAAATTTGTAAGTAGCTCAAGCTGAAAATTGATTTGAATTATTTTAAGCTTTTTTACTATCCGTGTTTTGGCTTTGGCTAATTATTAGGTAATTGTCGTCGCTCTCTTCTCGGTGGCGATTGCCGCACCCACGATGAATAAGGAGACCTTAGCTATCGTCTCATTGGACAACGAAGTCAACATAGACGGAAGCGACATCCACGAGTAAGTATATTGCGTAGGATTCTAATTGTCTGCGCAGTGCTATCGAAATAATTGATTGCTAACAAGGAATTGAACTTTGATAGTGTAGAGTATGCGGATGGAACGAAAATCCAAGAGCAGCAGAATGAGAAGTACATCGGTACCAAACCGGAAGACATTGGCATCGCTTCCAAGGGATCTTACTCTTACAATTTCCCGGAGACCATCATCACTGTCAACTGGGTGACTGACGAAAAAACTAAATTTGTCCACGCTTACATTCAAATAAGCTACCCGGTTCTCCAAAATCTTTGTAGGTCTATGTCTTGCACGACTCCCGATGATGGCCAGTGAAACAAACGCGATGCAAGTTAGATTTCGTTTGATTGCTGTCTAGTCTGTACATAGCATTTTTTTTCTTCTGGTGGAACTCAAAATAAAATTAATTGCAAGCAGCACAAGAAACAAATGGACGAACTTTGCTATTGGTACCAGCAGTTATCTAGCTTGTGAAACCTTCCGGTATTATCTCCCCGAGTACGAACTATGGATTTCTTATGACGCAATTAAAAACTGCTGAATCATTCATAACTCGTCATCATCACCACCACGAGATCAAACAAAAATACCTTATCGCGTTAAGCCTGATAACGTGACAGTGTATATAAATAAACACCAGCCGATTGCTTTGATTTATTGTTTGCCACAGTCGAAATGAAGTCAATTGCCCCCATAATAGCCCTGGCTTTCTTGGCCAGTTTTTACCTGGTCGAAGTATCACCGCAAATCATTCTCGAAGTTCCCGGCTATGGCGTTCTAAACGGTACAACTGATTTCTCTTACGACGCCGGACGCCTATTCTATGCCTTCCGCAGCGTCTTCTATGCCGAAAAGCCAGCACCGCAGGGTCGGTTTTTGGTAAGTATAATTCACTTTCATGCAGCACTGTCGTACAAGTTAGATAATTATATGCGTCCTGATTTTTCTTTTTTTCATAGCCGCCGGTTCCAAAAGCTCCTTATCCCATGGACGAAATCCAACAAGCTACCAGCAATAACTTTGCATGCCCTCAACCTGGTTTCGGAGATGAAGATTGCCTTTCTCTCAACGTTTACACGCCACAAGTATCCATTTAGAAAAACAACGTATACAAATGTTTCTGACATGGTTTAAAAATTTCCCTTCTATTTATTTGTATAGCTGCCATCCGATTCCAATTCTTCTCTTCCTGTTTTGATTTTTATCCATGGAGGTGGCTTTACTGCCGGATTCGCTTCGGCATTCGACTCGGTGAACCGATATTTGGATCACGATATCGTTGTCGTGATCATTCAGTACCGTCTTGGACCGCTTGGTAATTCATTCCTGATTGAAATTTTCTTTTTAAATCTAATATGGTATAACGCTTGATAGGTTTTATGTCGTTTGACACGGATGAGGTGCCTGGCAACGCGGGTATTTTCGACCAAATCGAGGCTCTACGTTGGGTCAACAAGAACATTCAATATTTCGGAGGCGATCCCAATCAAGTAACCATCTCAGGCGAAAGCGCCGGCAGTGGTAGCGTTTCGCTTTTACTCTTAGCGCCGCAAGCCAAAGGTAGTAACTCAATATTTAATTGAAATAAGTGAAAACTGTATTTTAAAATTTGTATTTCATTAAAAGGACTGTTCCATCGCGCCATCGGTGAGAGTGGCTCCGTTCTTTGCGGATGGGGTATCGATGATATCGGCGGAGTTAAAGCGATTTCGTTGAAAATAGCGGAACTAGCGGGATGTCCACTTGAACCCTATGAGGACCTGCTCAACTGCGTCCAGACCATCGACGCCGAATTACTTTCAGCCGCTATGAAAGAATATACGGCGAGTTTCTGTTCTTATCTATTTTTTCATGACTTTTAAATGTTCTGCACATAGTCCTTCTGCTTATTACGAATTATTTGGTTATTTTACTTTGATAGAATGAAGATAAGGTGATGAATGGTGGTCTCGGATTCAGCTTTTTACCCGTCATTCAGGTGGCTGGAGCTCAGAGGATCATCGAGTCGGACCCACGGCAGCTTTTCAATTCCGGAAACTTCACAATTGTTCCAACGATGTAATATTTATTCATAAGCTCTTAACACGATACAAGAGAGCATTTTCTTCTAGGTTTGGTGCAAATCAGCAGGAGGGCTCCCTCACAGTTGCAGGTAAAAGGCAAAGCTCATTGTCATCCGTTATATACGTACTAATAGCTCGAATAAGCGCATCAGCGGGTGTAAAAGTAACTCACTTATTATGCTCATGCATATTGGTGCGCATAATTTTAGACATATTTCGTAAAATAACAAATTGAAGTGGTTATTGTTTCTGGGTTGTCTTCCCCACAGGTTTGTACGACTACTACCTTGAACCGAACAATTTGACCGAAAATGAAACCTTTTTGGCCAACGATCTTGTCCCGCTGATTCTCAAATCCCTGTGTAAGTAGAAGATAAGAGAGGCTTAACATTTCTGTCTGGCATAATTGATCTTGTATTGTATTGGATTTCCGGTTATTAGTTATCGAGGACGAATCCGGCGAGTTGGCGGCCCAGTTGACCGAGAAACATTTAGGAGATGCCGAATTGGGAAACTTTACATCGATGACGCCTGGACTTACAGACGTAAGAAAACCGCTTCATTTCATTCCTAAAATTGTGAATAAAGATTTGATTTGCATATTATGGCAGTTGAGCAGTGTACTGTTCATAAAAGAAGGAACATACGAAAATTTACAGCTCATTTCTCAGCACAACCCAAGCGCATTTTTCTACTCGTTCGAATACGAAGGGAGGAACAGCTTGTGCAATGCCTTTTTTATTGGAAATCAACCACCAGTTCCTCATGGTATGTCCGCACTTCTTCTCATTTAAAAACGACTGATTTTTATTTCTTTTTCTGCGTGTCGTTTTACGTACAGGCGTATGTCATTCTGACGAATTGATCTACCTTTTCGTTTACCGATTTACATCCATCCCGCCGAGTCTTAATGCCAGCGAGACCGAGGTCTCAAGGAAAATGCTTCAGATCTGGACGAATTTTGTGAAATATGGGTAAATTACTAATACGGCTATACTGTGAATTATTTAGATTAGTCTTTATGTAAGCATATAAAATAGAACGGTTATTATTAATTTTATTTTGGGTAATTATTTAGCGATCCGACTCCCGACGGCGTAGCCCTGCTGGATGGTATTCCAAAATTCGCGCCATACAACGCTGCGGACGAATTTTACATGGCGATGGATGAGGTTTGGTCAACAAAATCGGACTACACTTTGACTTACACAGTGACAGCTGATGAACTCAACCCTTCGCCTAACTAGTGAGGAAAATGCGTAAACTAAAATACAGAATGCTGATCGCTTTCACCTATATTAACCTAGCTAATCAACTTTGCTGGCCGCCTTGCCCCTAGTGTTACGTGCTCGGCTACCAATAAATAACACAGTTATAATACAAAATTATACATAAATGCGCAAACTGGATTACAAAGAATATTTTATTTAACCTTCTGAACGATACCACTCATAAATCTCTCAACACTCCAGGCATTTGAGTAGAAAAATTTTGGCGTATTCTATTTTTAGAAAAAAGGACATTTTACCGAAGTAAGGGGTTGAAACCTAAAGGTTTGGAATGGTAAAAGAAACGTAATAGAAGAAAGGTAGAGGTAACCAAATGTCGACGAAAAGGCAGGCCATCACAGTTCGCCCAGGAGAAACAACGGAATAGGCTAACAGACCAAAATCTGATATCATGCTGAACTGCTGAAGCCTGGCTGGAACTAAACCGCTTGGCGGCGCTGTGCGGTGGTAGGGCAGTTTTGCAAAGCAGTGGGAACTGGGAAGGGAAACAAAGATTCAAATAGGCATTTCGAGTCTTCGAGAACATAAATTCACTTCAGCAATGTTGAAAATACAATAAAAATTTGGCTACAGTAGCTAACTTCTGCTAATGTTGTAAAAACACAAAAATAAAACTGCCCTATCACCGCACAGCGCCGCCAAGCGGATTAGTTCCAGCCATGAGTTCAGCATGATATCAAACTCTTAGTAGTTAGTACGTCGTGTCGTCGTTGTTTCTCCTATCTCCTGTCTTTCACTTGGTTCGCCATTCAGATTTCAGACGTATCGTCTGAGCTTCGGCAGTTTGGTTGAAGTGTTATCTTTAAGTGAATCGTTGTGCACTTACAGTACGCAATTTTGATTGAAATTTGATTCATTTTTTGGCTGTCAACGATGTCATTCAAATTTGAAGTAATTGACGTGATGACACGGGTCAAATGGTTCACTCAACTCAAAACCCAAAAAAAGGAAACAAAGAATAAAACTTCTGAGGCGATAAACACGGGATCTGTATTCGAAGAGCCATTGGATGGGGTCTTTCAGTTGAATCATTTCGACAGGAGTATCCCTTTCTTCAAGATCGCTTGCAAGTACAGCCGGATTGAAGATCTACCCGAAGAAGAGGAATACATACTGGCGTATCGTATTGACGTGTGTTTGAAGCAGATGGAGTCGCAAGAAATATTCGACCATCAAGAAAGGAATGCTGCCAAGAGAAGAAAAGTTTATCCAAGTAAGGCTGGTGTCGTCTCGACGGATAAAGTGGCTCAATCAACTCCTCATAATATGAAGCGCCCCTCCAGTGTTTGGCTTAACTTCAATCGAGACGAAAAGAAACTCTTGAAGGTGAATTCACGTTCTGTAATTATCGATGGGCAACAACTAACAATTGATTCGGAATGGACAGAACAATTTATTGTCAAGTTAGACACGATCTACAGCTTATCGGTTCCGTTGATTTGCGTCTTCTGGATGAAGTTTGCCAATACCGATCACGGTGAAATGAATGTCGTTAAACATCTGACGAATCTGTTCGTTCGGCAATCGAGCTGCGATATCCAGTTCTGTTTCAAAGGAGGTCGAAACGTTGGCGGGCACGCTACCATCTTGGCAGCCAGAAGTCCCGTTTTTGCCGCAATGTTCCAGCACAACATGCAGGAGAAGAAGACGGGAAAAGTTGTGATAGAGGACATCAAACCAGAAATTTTCAATGACCTGCTTCACTACATCTACTCCGGCCGGATTCCAGCCCCACTGAATGAGAAGACTGCCCAGCTGATGTTTATGGCTGCCGACAAGTACAACATCGACGACCTGAAAGAAGATTGCGTCACTTTCCTTCTCTCTCAAATGCAGACGACCAACGCCCTCGGCCTGCTTATCTGGGCACACCTGAACTCCATCGAGAAAATCAAGGAAGCTTCTCTTAATTTCGTGGCCGCCAACGGAAAAGTGATTTTCCAAACGAGCGAGTGGGAGAAAATTATTACTGCCCACCCTGACCTCTGTTTGCTAGTCACCCGACGAGTGTAATAGAAGGTGCTCTGAAAATCTACGAACGTTATTTTGTAGCCTAATTTCATTACACGTCGTACGCAATTAACTATTGTGAAACGAATGCATTTTGTTTTACTATTGGTGATGAATATAGACATTTTCCAAGATAGTCTTTGACCTGAACTTAGTAACTTTTTTCTTCAAATTTGTTTTTTCTTGGTTTATTATACGGGCTATCGGTTTGCTTAAAGAGTTTTTCAAAATTACATGAATACGCAATTAATCACCTGCAACTTAAAAAATCGAACGAAATAGTTAGAATACTGTTATTTAATCTTCTGAACGATGTCACTCATAAATCTCTCAACACTCCAGTCCACCAGGCATTTAGACTACATAAAAAGGGGCGTGTTTTCTTTTTAGAAAAAATTACATTTTACCGAAGATGGGGTTGAAAATAATGAAAAAACCTATGATTCGGCGGATTCGGTATGGTAAAAGCAGAGTCATTCTCTATTTCTCTTGCTCTAGTAAAAGAAACCAGGTAAATAGAAGAAAGTTAAATAACCCAGTAACCAAATGTCGACGAAAAGGCAGAAAGAACTTTTCTGAACAGTCATTGGAAAATCTAGGACAAAATTTAGGGATTTAGAGAAAGGATTTATAGAGAAAATACATTTAGGGATTTTTTTTAGGGTTTGGTTTGTGTCCCTAGACTGGGAAGAAACGTTCAAAAAAAGCAAAAAAGTCTGGGAAAAAAAGTTCCCTAGGGGACGACCCCCTTCTTAAAAATTGGCAGCCCTGGGCAAAGCTCTGATATTTCGGATTTCGCCATTCTTTACGTTTTTGTCTAGTCTCCAGACGTATGGTTTGAGCACAGACGGTTTGAGCTTCAGCAGTTTGGTGATTAAACGTTAAAGTGTTGTGAATAGTTGTGCAGCACTTACAGTGCGTGATTTTGATTGCATTAGATTGATTGTCTGACTTGTCTACGATGACGCATGAGCGTCTTTGAAAAAGAAATTAAATGTTTCATCAGCACACTTCAAATCTTAAGTCATTACCTGGAAACAAATCATCCAGAATCTCTCAGATGTCAAAGGTTTCTTCGGATGGCACCCGACGCCCTCGGACTCAAAATGCTCTAACTTCTAGACAGAGTAGAGCCAGGTTTGAGGAGCCACAGTGTGTAACACTTAGTAGCGATGAAGATGATGACTCCTTTCAGGAAACAAAAAAACTCAAATGTGATGGTACTCACAAATCCTCTGAAAAATTGGATGAAAACCCTTCAATTGTGATTCAAGTACAGCCCAATATTATAGAAAGTCAGTTAAACTCAATTATTTCCACTGCTGGTTTTTCTTGTTGATTAATTTATATTTTTCTTTTCAATTCTTTGTTTACTTGTAGGTGAAGCTTCAAAGGGTGTCTCGATGGATTTGCCTGTTGATACAGAAGAGAATCTTGAATCAAACGATATGCTCCTCTGGAAAGAAGGTGGATTGAATGGGCCTTTCTTTGCCGTAAACTGCCGATCTGTTCGTATTGGATCATATAAGATTGTTCCAGTGGGACGTGTGTTATTCTCATCCGAAGGAATTATGCTGCAAGCTCCAGTATTTCACAACCACAACGGGCCATCAGAAAAGAGTGCTGTTTGTGTCAATGTAGTTATCCCAAGTCAGCAACTATTAAAAGTGGACGCTTATTTCAGCCGAAAGCTTCAAGTCATCTTCCTAAATGTTGGTCCAAGCTGGTGTCGCCAGCTTTCAAAAAAATTAGGGCTATCCAAAAGTGGCCCATATTGGGATTTTGCTAGCGAAGACGAAAATAAAAAACGATTGACACTTTTTCCCAATGATTTGGACGATGCAGCGAAGAACGCAATCAAACAAGTTTTCGTTTCTCAAGGTGTTTATCACGAAATTGATCATACCGAGGCCAGACGACTCTTGATTATTTCCTCCAGCCTCCAACCTCCAGAAATTCGTGATGCGCTTAAACGTCTCACCGCGAGCACTGCTGTATCAGCAGAAGCGAGTGTTTCGACAACTGAAACGCAAGATGTGAATGGTGATGGCAAAGAAGACTCGTACAAAGTTGAAGTAAGTAGTCGATATACACCTAAACTAAAATTTTGGTCAAATATGTAGTTCGTAGAGCTAAACGCCGAATTTGTGCTTAAAATCAGTCTTCTTTCTCTTCTAGTTACGTTACGTTGCCAATACCGGTCACGGTGAAATGAATGTCATCAAACATATGACGAACCTGTTTGTTCAGCAATCAAACTGCGATGTTCAGTTCTGTTTCAAAGGAAGCCGAATAAAAGTTGGCGGGCACGCTACCATCTTGGCAGCCAGAAGTCCCGTTTTTGCTGCCATGTTCCAGCACGACATGCAGGAGAAGAAGACGGGAAAAGTCGTGATAAAAGACATCAAGCCAAACATTTTCAATGACCTGCTTCACTACATCTACTCCGGCCGGACTTCAGCCCCACTGAATGAGAAGACTGCCCAGCTGATGTTTATGGCCGCCGACAAGTACAACATCGACGACCTGAAAGAATATTGCGCCACTTTCATTCTCTCCCAAATTCAGGCGACCAACGCCCTCGACCTGTTGATCTGGGCACACCTGAACTCGATCGAGAAAATCAAGGAAGCTTCTCTTAATTTCGTGGCCGCCAACGGAAAAGTGATTTTCAAAACGAGCGAGTGGGAGAAAATTATCACTGCCCACCCAGATCTCTGTTTGTTAGTCACCCGACGAGTGTAAAGAAAGGTGGTTTGAAAAATCTACGAACGTTACATTTGTAGTTTATTTTCATTACACGTCGTAGGCCCACGCAATTAACTATTGTGAAACGAATGCATTTTTTTTTTACTATTGGTTTTGAATACAGACACTTTTCAAGAAATTCTTAGACCGTTCACTTGCAAGTTTCTTCAATATTTTCTTTATTTCATTTGTTTGTTTTACGGGTTATCGGTTTTCTTAAAGAGTTATTTATACAAAATTACATAAATGCGCAATTAATAGATTACAAAGAATTATCCTTTGCAATTTTACATTATTCTAACTATTTCGTTCGATTTTTTTTAACCTTAAGAAGGAATCTAGTAATCTACTCATAAATCTCTCAACACTCCAGGCATTACAGTAGAAAAAATTAGGGCGTATTCTTTTTTAGAAAAAAGGACATTTGACCGAAGTAAGGGGTTGAAACCTAAGGTTTGGAATAGTAAAATAAACTAGGTAATAGAAAATAGGTAGAGTAACCAAATGTCGACGAAAAGGCAGAGCCCAAGTATTTTGCCATTTTATCGCGTTTTCGTCTAGTCTCCAGACGTATATCGTTTGAGCTTCAGCTGTTTGGTTTAAAGTGTTGTGAATAGTTGTGCCCTTACAGTACGTGATTTTGATTGCATTTGATTTATTGTTTGACTTGTCTACGATGTCATTCAAACATGAAGTAATAGACGTGATGACGCGGGTCCAATGGGACACTGAACTCGATGCGGAACCTATCTCCGAAGAGACCCTGGATGGGGAATTTTGCCTGACTCACTTCGACAGGAAGTATGTCGACAGGATCGTCCCTTTCTTTAAGGTGGCTTGCAAGTACAGCCGGGTCGAGGAGCAATGCCTCGATTTTCCTCATCAAGAAAAGTACTTACTGATGTATCGTATTGACGTATCTTTGAAGCTGTGTGCAAGAGATTTGGAGTTGCAAGAAAAATTGGAAGCTGAAAAATTGGAATCCAGCCCCGGTTGGATTACCGGTACTATCAAGAGAAGAAGAGTGAATTCAGGAAATGAAGTTGGCGTCTCGACGGAAAAAGTGAATCCATTAATCCTTAATAACACGAAGCGTCCTTCTAGTGTTTGGATCAACTTCAGTGGATACAAAAAGAAACTCTTGGTGGTGAAATCGCCTGTAACTGAGGATGAACAACAACCAACAACCATTTTGGAATGGTCAGAAACATTCTTTGTCGACTGCGATTCTAGTTACGACAGCTTATCGGTTCCGTTGACTTTCGTGTTCTGGATGAAGTTTGACAGTACCGATCACGGTGAAATGAATGTCATCAAACATATGACGAACCTGTTTGTTCAGCAATCAAACTGCGATGTTCAGTTCTGTTTCAAAGGAAGTCGAATAAAAGTTGGCGGTCACGCTTCCATCCTGGCAGCCAGAAGTCCCGTTTTTGCCGCCATGTTCCAGCACGACATGCAGGAGAAGAAGACGGGAAAAGTCGTGATAAAAGACATCAAGCTAAACATTTTCAATGACCTGCTTCACTACATCTACTCCGGCCGGACTTCAGCCCCCCTGAATCAGAAGACTGCCCAGCTGATGTTTATGGCTGCTGACAAGTACAACATCGACGACCTGAAAGAATATTGCGCCACTTTTCTTCTCTCCCAAATGGAGACGACCGACGCTCTCGGCCTGCTTATCTGGGCCCACCTGAACTCGATCGAGAAAATCAAGGAAGCTTCTATTAAATTCATCGCGGCCCACGCAAGAATAATTTTCAGAACGAGTGAGTGGAAGGAGGCTTGCACCGCCCACCCTAACCTCTGTTTGTTAATTACCCAACGAATGTAATATAATTTGCAAATTGACGTTTAAAAATCTATGGACGTAGCATTTGTAGCTTATTTTCGTTGTGTCGTGAACAATTCATGTACTATCGTGAAGCCAATGCATTTTTTTTTTGGGAATTACAATTGGTGATGAATACAGACATTTTTCCAGAAATTCTTAGACCTGTTGGTAATTTTCTTCCAATTTTTTCTTTAATTACAGTTGTTTATTATACGGGTTATCGGTTTCCGTGAACTTAACGCTCCCTTCCACGGGAGCACTGAACGCTATCGCAAGAAATGTATTAACATTAAAAATGAAAACATATACATTTAGATTTATTTATGTTCACCAAGGTTTTTTTTTCAAAAAATGTATTTTTTATTTTTCGAAACATATCTCCTGTCTTCGCTACTTCGCTCAGGGTATCGCCTCGCAGTAGCGCAGTTGGGAGCGCGGCAGAATACAATGCTGTCACGTGTCAGGTTGCGTGTTCGAGCCGTATATCCTCCAGTTCTATTAAAAGCACTACAGTTGTTCGAATTGAATATCCGTAGCCGTCCGAACTGGGACATTAAATAACTGTAACAGGGTGAAGTTTGCTCGTATACAACTAGATCTGGCTTCAATCTGTTACCGCACAGTTAACTTTTAATTAATTAAATTTCAGCAGTTCTCTAATCGAAATCTTTACCGTTGCAATAAACACGTCAGGATTTCTACTCTACTCCATTACACGGGAGAGATGAGAAAACCCAGATATGCATGTTTCATTTCTGTTTATGGGCTAAGATTGAAAACAAATACATGTCGGGTAAGCAACTCTTAATCACAATGTAATATGAGCTAGATATAAACTATTCAACGAATATTTGGGTACATGATCCTACTCCATAACATTGGAGTTGGAGTTGCAAGCGGAACTCTCACTCTTTTTTAATTAAGCTGTTAGTAGTAAGAGTTAAAGTAAATATTGGAGTATTGGACTGCCATAATTTTATCGTTGGACCCCAAGTCTTCGGACTATCGATTACCAGCTACTATTGCTCGTGCTATCTTTTACTTTCGCTGACATAACGGTAAAATAGATGTTAACATTAAAAACTCTTGTTGTCCGTCAATAAATGCTGAGATGACTGTTTCTTTTCAAAAGAGATACATTTCGTTCATGGTTCTTTCAGCTTTTGACCTTCAAAGTCGTACGGAACTGTCGGTCGGCACCAATTCACGAAAAACGCTATAGGGTTAGAAATAACGCTGGGTTATGCCTTTCATTATTTAAAATCATTTAGTTTAATGTAAATACGATAGTAAATACGATGAATGCAACCGTCAAATTGTTTTTTTTTTTCTTTTACTTTCACTAAAAGATACGAGCAATAAAATTCTTGAATTTAGGTTCGTCAAAGTAGTAAACATGCAACTCACGATTATGTAAAGAGAATTGCATTTCTATTTCTCACTCCATCGTTATTCACGGAGGTCAAAAACAAACAAATGGATCGGATCACCGGGAGTGCAACAACAACAACGTCTTAAGATTACTTTGCTGTTGTTTGTTTGTTTACTAGAAGAATCTCCGAAAAACTTTGATGACGAAGCGAACCCACAAGGGTATCTTTCTATCCGGGTGATCAAAAGTCGTACCGTTGACCAGGTCGCCTTGCTGAAAGAGATTTCTCCGTTCTCGATGAAGCTGATCCCGTAGGGTAGGATTGATGGTCACTACTGCCAATTGCGCTTCCAAGTCTCGATAAACAGAACGATATCCTACGGGCCAAAAAAGTGTCAGTCGTTTGAATTTTTGACAAAAATACGAAAACATGTTACCAAAGTTAGGAGATCCTACTAGAGTGAAAGAGGGTCGAGGATCTCCTCGATTAAAAGAGATCCACAAGCCCTTTGCATGGAAAGTCCAATTCTGTCGTTGATATTCCCACAATCGAATGCGAGCTTCCAGCGCTCGATCAACCACTCGTCGATAAAATTGGTAAGCCAGTAGAGTATAACCTGATGGGATTCCACCTGCGAATCCTTTCGCCCCGAAAAAACCATTGGCCTATTGGGAATAAATCAATCAAATTAAATGGGAGAACGTTTGTTTGAATGGTGATAGGGGCTTACCAGAGGATGTGCCATGAGAATGTGAACATTTGGCTGGGACGCTTCTAGCAAACTATCCATATAGTCCTGAGTCAGGTTGAAGTACCCGGTTGCTAGACATAATTCGGCGTTTGCCGGTACGTTTTCTAGAATCTCGCGCGTCAAGATGTTATCCATGTAAATGTTTAGCTGCCCCATCTGGACGAAAGGGAAGATCCAGGTGTCGTAAGCAGACGGATTCGGCCATTGAAATATCGAGGACGAAACATTTGCTTTTATTTGCTTTTCAAACAAGTTGTTGATTCTCCGTTTTGCTTCTTCTGTAAATTCAAGCCGATTGGATTCAAACGGATGGTGAGGAAAAGCGGAATTCAAGTTAAGGCAGTTGTTTTCACTTAAATGAAATGAAAACTGGCACACAGTTTCTACTAGTTGGTCAAAGAAATCCACTAAATCTTTGCAATCTTCCATAATTATGTATCGATCTTGCCGATTTGTGAAGTAATCGTGGCTTAAATTTGCGCCACTGATTAATAAGGAATCGTCAAATATGTAAATCTTCATATGTTGCAAGCCAATAATTTCATTCCATCTTTCTGGGAGAATTTTCTTTAATAATCCTCTAAGTGCTGGAGTGTGATAAAAATGGACTGAACACTGCTGGCTGTAGGACTGAACTAAGGGAAGCAGCATTGTACGGGAATTGAATTGGGCACCTCTAGAGCCTCTTGTTGCATCCAACAGAATTCGAACTTTCAGGCTGGAGCCAGAGTTTTTCTTCAAAGTACTTTCAATTGTTTTTACAAGCTCATTTTCATGATTTCCTGTTCCAAGATATAAGGATGCAAAAGTGACTCTTTGACTTGCTTGACTAGTCTTTTCAATAAGTGTTTTGTAGAAATCTTCAGGATCAGACAAAACTCGAACCTAAGAAAAAATTTTACAACTATTACTAGAAGACACTAATAAAATACCTTATTAGAACACTAACCTTATTTCCGTTCACAGGGAAACAAGGGGTTTTACTTCCGAGCCATCTGAAATTTTCAAGGGTCGTTAACAGTTCCGTTCTCTGCTGTTCATCACTGTCGGGTTCCATTTCGGGACGATGCTGGAGATGAAGTGATCTCGAGACAAGGTTACGTTGCCAACCTCTGCGAGCAGTCTTGGGAAGGAAGTGCCAAGATACTCGTTGTCGCCCAGCAACGCATATCGTTGTTGAAAAAAGTATTGCTTTTTGGCAAATTAGTGACATTTACTTGTACGGACGAATGAAATGAATCGGCATATAAACAAACAGACATCTGATGGCAAAAATTAATACTAATGTGATTCGCGCAATGTTTTATTTGATTCGTTAAAAAAATTTCAGTTGACTTTATATTTTCCATTTCGAACATAAGTTAATTAGTCGATTTAAATTGCACAATATCATTTTGACAAGAATATCCACAAATATTTATATTCTTAAATATTTTGATATCGCCATAGCTTAGGCAACGTAGCAGCATGGTATAGCAGAACACGATGAATTATTGTCATTTTCAAGTGTGCTGTTGTTTCCTTTTTTTTGAACTTGATACATTAGGATAATTAAAACCAAAAGAATGGTAGACATTCGCCTTGCTTCTGAAGTGCCTCCTTTTCATATCGTCGCTGATTCTACTGAACCCAAACATCTTGTCACACCTGGCTCTTTGATCACAAAGGAAACAGGATTCATGAGGTAGATTGTTAAAAGTTTTGCCATTTTCTTGATGATAATCTTATTTTATGTTTTGCTAAGGGGTCATGGAACATACATGCAAGATGACTGTTTGTACTCCAGTGTTGCTGGAGTTGTGGAGAGAGTCAACCAACTTATTTCAGTTAGACCCTTGAAATCTCGTTATCATGGGGAGATTGGAGATGTCGTAATTGGTAGGGTTACTGAGGTTTCACAGAAACGTTGGAAACTGGACACCAATGCAAGATTAGATTCAGTGCTTCTTCTTCAGTCAGTCAATTTGCCTGGTGGTGAACTCGTAAGAAAGACTTTTTATTTGTGCAATTACACAAATATTTATATCTCATAATGCTTTTAGAGAAGAAGATCAGCAGAAGATGAATTAGCCATGAGGCAATACCTGAAAGAAGGAGATTTGGTCAGTGCAGAGGTTCAAAACATCTTCAATGATGGAGCTCTTTCTTTACACACCCGCAGCATGAAATATGGAAAAGTATAACAATAAGTTATTTAAAATATTAACTGTAATAACAACCATTTATCTGTTATAGCTTTCCCAAGGTTGCCTAATAAAAGTTAGTCCATCTTTGATCCGAAGACAGAAGACTCATTTCCACAACTTGCCTTGCGGAGCAAGTATCATTATGGGTAACAATGGATTTGTTTGGATCTGCCCTACGCTCCTTGACGATGGCGCCGGTGGATTTGTTCAAAACTTGGAGGTGCGTACTAAAAAGTCGATGTTTGTACATTATCACGTGGAAGCTAATTCTGTTGAAACCTATAGACAGTTCCGCATGCCGATCGACAAGCTATAAGCCGGTTAAGGAATTGTGTGACAGCTTTGGCGCACTGCAAGATGATGATCTATGATACCAGCATTATGCATGCCTACGAAGCCTCCGTAAATGCTGGGCTTGAGGTAATTATTTTTACATTGAAACTAAATAATTCAATGCTAACTTATATAATGCTTTTATGTAGATCAAGGATCTTCTCCTACCGGACAAGATAAAAGAAATCGCTTTAATGGTTCGTAAGCAGTTCGAAATGGAAAAAGAATAATTTAATTTTCGAATAAACATGGCTCAGGCTGAACCAGAAGTTGACATTCGATTTCCCAAACATTAATGGTGTGGATCAGTTTATTCATACTGCAGACAAAGTTTTATTCTGGGGCAGGGAAAAACATAAACGAAGAAACATTCGATAATAAAGGCGGTTTTTTTTTGTTTCCAACTACAACCGGTTTCCCAAGAATATTAAAATTTTGTAGACTTCATTTATAAGTCATCCCCCCCACAAATCATATTTACATTAAAACAAGTGTGCTAGAGAAAACCAGGATAAGATCTGCCGTAAGCACCACTCAACAAAATGCCCTGGGCTAGTTTTGAAACACCTAAAAAGATTATATAGGATAATAAATTACTAATGGACCCCGTTCCCTAGGTCCACCAAGGAAGGAAAAAAAAAAGATTTAACCGGAAGTCATGTTAAAGCGCTGCTTTAACAAATCAAGCAAATAATAATTAACAAAAAAAAAAAATAATGATAAATAGAAACAATGAATATCTAGCGAAATTCCGTGACGACGAATGGATAACGATTATGTTTAGGAGGGCTTCACGATTGGAAAATGTCCCGTGTTTTTAGATATTAGGATTCCACCTTGATTAGATGGGTTTGTAATCTTAGACGCTCTTGTCGGGTCCCAACCAGCGGCGCATGAGGAAGTAGAACACGGTGCAGATGTACAGTAATAAGAGAAGAGCGCATGTGACGGCCAACGCCAGGACGGACGTCTTTGTTGGGCAAGTGCTGTTGAATACGGTCACCGTCTCTTCATGGACTGTGTAAGTACCTACATTTTTTAAATCAATTAGAATTTCATTCCTATCGTGACCGATTCAAATTTCCCGCCTATCTTACTGTTGTTGGGGAAATTGGCCGGCAAGGTGGCAGTCTGTCGGTGGCTGAATTTCGTATCTTCATCTCCAAAGTCAAGAACGAGGATTTCGTGAGACATGGTCATGTCCTCTTCGGTTTTTTCAACTTTCTCGGCGCTACGGCGCTTACGTCCCCAGGATTCCATCGTGTCTCTTCCCCATTGGCAATTAGCCTGCAATCCATCAATGGTTCGTTATTACATTATTTGAATTGAAATAGGGCGTATACGATCGTACCGGTTCGCAAGGTCCTAGACAGTATCGCACGTTGCACTGAAAGATGACACCGTAGCTCTCGGTGAAGCGGAAAGCTTCGTAGGTGCTCTGCAGAGCAGTTCCGTCCGGAACGAAGCGAGGGAAGATGGATGGATCAGTTGGACAACTATTAAGTAAATGAATAATTATTAGATTTTGTTAAGCAATTTAATTCAAGATTTAATTCTTACCCGTCGTCGTCGATGATCTGGAAGGTACTTCTGGAGTCTTTGGCCATGGCAAGGCAGCTGCGAGCGAAAATGCCGTATGGTGCTGAGTTTTTAAAAAAGAACAATGATGTTATTTTCATGTTGCAATATTAAAATGATAATTCCGTTTCATACTGTTGCCGGGAATTTCAATGCGGAAAATGAGTCGATCTCCGATACGAACAGTCTCGACATCGCCACCGGTGGGATCCAAAATGCGGATGCGTGGAGGTGGGGCAGCCGGTGCGGAAGTGATGCTGATCATGTCCGGATCTCTGTTTTCCCAAAAATTAATTAAAAAGAGATTAGATAAGGATCGGATGGAGAGGGAATGAAGTGGTTATGATGTTGTTATACCTGATGGGCATCATGCCGAAGGAAACGTTGCGCGGCGACATGTCGTAGGTGCATTTAATCTTGTAAATCTTGTCTCCTTTAGTCATGACGACGCTGTGGTGCTGGAGGACGATGGTGTTGGTGAACATGCCCGACATGGATTGGGTGTTACAGTCACCGCCGTTCATGGTCAAGTCCAACCGGAAGCTGTCGCTATTCTGGACGTCGATGTTGCAAGTTTCACTGCGGCCAAGAGCGTAAACGCGCCCGCTGAAGGGCCGGTTGGTTTTAACGAGAACCTCGATCTTGGTATCACGACAATGAACTCCGACTAAAGATAAGATTAAAATTCGAATATTGTTAAGTATTATTATTTTTTTTATTAATTGATTACCATCGTAACAGGTTCCAGTACGGTCGCAGTTGATGTCACTTTCGGTAGGACCGGTTTGATCGCCTCCGCTGATTCCGCCTGATCCATCGCCAATGAGCCCAGTGTTGCTGCCGCCGCTCCCACTGCCAGTTGATGCAGTTGATCCAGTTCCCAATTCGGTTCCAACGTTAAGACTTGGGCGAGTAGGGCGAGTTGGGCGAGGTGTGCTGACGCCGCTTCCAATTGATCCGCCACCAGTTCCGGGACTTCCACTTCCGCCGCTTCCAGATCCACTGCCGCCAGAGCCGGATCCGCTTCCACCAATTCCAGATCCAGATCCGCTTCCGCCAATTCCAGATCCAGACCCACTTCCGCCGATTCCGGATCCACCGCCAACATTTCCAGATCCACTTCCTCCAATTCCAGATCCGCCACCAACATTTCCAGATCCACTTCCGCCAATTCCGCTTCCTTGACTTCCACTTCCGCCAATTCCGCCAATTCCTCCAATTCCTCCTGATCCACTTCCGCCGCTTCCCCCGATACCACTGCCGCCAGTTCCACCGTTTAATCCGCCGCTGACGGGATCCTGTCCGCCGGTGAGCTCACCAAGTCCTTCAGGACCTGTAACAGGAAAGCGACAATCAACCGTTAGTTATTCATAACATCAATCACAGACCTTTTCATATCTTCATCATGCATAATCATTCACATGCACATCGTGAAGTCGAGTTCTTTCTTCTGATGGCTCCCCCCTAAAACTTCTTCTTTGTCCAGGACTGGAAAGCTGAAAAAATGACCTGAAGCAATGTACAACGTTCTCTCTCTCTCTCTCGTACACATTTCCCACAGTTTTTGTCTGCTTTTTGTTGAGCTATGGCTCCCGCGATGTGCTGGGACTAGACATTTATGGGCGGTTCAACCCCCCCACAATTATTGCCCAACTTATATATATATATCGTCCATACCGCTTTGAGAAAACTCAAAACCTGTTTGGACTGACAAACTTTTGCGTCTAAAATTTTAAAAAGTAGAAGGACACATCACTTTCTTTTTTTAGTTCCACGATAGAATTTGTGGACGTGATTTTGGACAGTGCGTGGTGGTTAGTTTGAAAACATTGATCAACAATGTAAAACAACTTATAATGAGATTAACATATGGACTAATGGGGAGAGAGAGAAAAAAAATAACCTTGTCGGGGACAGTTATTAGAGAACTTCGTCTTTGACCATGTCCTTTGCGGGTGGTTGACCACTTCCCACCGTCGAAATCATTGCGGCTTTTTATTTGGAGAGAGAGGGGAAAAGAAGACATAACTCAGGTTGTCAGGTAAAGCATGGTATAACAACACTATTGTCTTGTCAAAAACCATTCTATCTCACCCCCCCCCCTTCTCTCAGACTGTGCGTATTTCCGTCTAGGACTTTGACCAGGGCCCTGGGAATCTGAAAAAAAAATAGTGAAGATAGACGACGACGTGCTGTCCTGCTTCATTTGCAATGAACTTCGAATGGCTTTTGAATAGTTTTTCCTTTCACTTTTGTGTTCTGTTTTTCACAGGAAAATGGTGGAATGGTGAAAGAAAATAAAAGTGCAAATTCTGTCGCTTTTGGTTATTTGAAAAAACGAATCGATGAACTCTGCGGATGGAGTTATCAAACCTGTTGACTTTAAGCTTTTTTTGTTTGCTGCTGCTGGGGGTACTACTCGGAATGTTCAATGTTTGGATTCCCTGGAATTCTGTAACGAAACAATCGTCTGATGACGCTCGCGTACAATTCAGTCGGGAAAAAGGAGCAACGGACCGCATCATCTCGCATCAAATGCTCAGCTATGAAAAAGTTTTAACGGGATTCGCCTGTTTCAAAAAATGTTTGGCCGTCTGCTGTGGCTGGTGCTAAGCGCATCAACCCCGTCAAACCCCTCGCTTTTAAAAACAAAAACAAAATTTGTTTTTTAATTGAAACCAGATTTTTCTTATCCTTTTTTTCTTTAACAAGTGCAGTTTACTGGGAGCTTCGTTGTTCCATATCGACGGTTTTCGGCTGGATAATTCCTTCGCTGTTTTCCCAGGGCGACTCTTATTTTACCGGCCACCGTCGTTTGATCACGGATGACTAACGTGCGGGTCAACCAACTCCCTGCTGTGTACTTTTTTCTTTTCTACTTGACTTGCCCGGGTGTAGTATTATAACTATATGCGTTCCACCCACGCCATGTTGGCTTATTGATTGCCGTGCAAATGGTTTTAAAACAAATTTTTAAAAAAGGCCGTTGGTTGTTATTTCTTTTTTCCTTCATCGAATGAAATCTTCCGCCATCCCACAAGCTGAGATTCACATATGCACAGCCGGCCAACCGTAGAAGATGGTGAGAAACATCTCAGCATCTCTTGAAAGTTGCTCTTCCGCTTTTGATTTTATTTTTTAAATGGATAATTTCAAACTTACTGATGCAGACGTTTTCGACGAATTTGCCGACAGGTTCTCCGTCGTCGAGCAGCGGCCGGTCGGTGGTGAGGAAAGTGCTGGGTCCGTCCGGCAGTGAGAAATGATCCAAATGGTACAGCTGGCAGTTGTACTCCAGGCCGGCCGAGCTCTCCTTGAACAGGTAGGAGCGACAGAGGAATTCGTTCTCCACTTGGCAGGCACGTTGACACGCCGCTTCATTGCTCGCCTGATGCCATCATCCCATTTTTCAATGTCACAAACAAAAGAGAAAATAAGTCAAAACAAATCAAATCACCGCGCCGAGACATAAAACACAACATTCTTTCGGAAATGGCTGGAATTATTAGGCAATTATTTAAATGAAAAGACACAAGGTGATGGAAATGAGACTCCTTTCCTACTACACGCAACACGGCGCGGTTAGTTCTTTATTCTTTTGTTGACTCAAGTTGTGAGTGAACAATTGATTTTACACAACAGGACGCGGTTCACCGAAACGCCCCTCAAAAATCAAAGAGTATCGACCGCCATCGTTACGTCAAATTTTATCCAAAGAAAAACCAACAAAAAATCGAAGCTTATTTTTACCAATAATTCCTTGTCGACGTAGAAATAGACGTCGGCGTGATGAGCGACGCGATCGTCGGCGACGCCGATGGACGGCACGGCGTACTGGCGGACTCCTCGACATCCGTCGCCGGCTGGAATATAAGAGAATTGCCATTTTGTAATCGGCTATAATGATATCGAGTTTTCTTATATTTATCTCTCACCTTTCAAGCAGAGATTCTCAAAGTAATCGACTCCCTGGGCGTCGACCAATTCGATCGAATCCTCCACCGATCGCCGATCGTGTTCGCTCAGGTGGCACTTGGTGGTGATGTAATTGTACTCGGCCGAGCGGCAAACGAATCGCTTCTGCTCGTTATCCAATTGACAATCAGGGTATGATTCATCAAATTAGAAAATGAAATCATTTTTCATAATTTAATAATATTATAATAACGCTGCTGTGTTATACCTCGTTGAGGCAGGCGGCCAGGCAAGACTCTTTGGTGGCCGTAAAGATGAGCGCGTTGTCCAGACCGCGAAGCATTTTGTTTGGCACTCTCTCAAAAGTCCACGGTCGGTTGCAAACATTTTCTAATTATTTCAACAACAAAAAAAGATTCCGGTTATAGAAGAAAACGTCAAAGAACGGAATATACTCTCGTATTTCCGTTGATTATATACAACACACACACACAAAACGAGTTATTATGGTTACGCAATGCTGGTTGCTTCTTTCTGCGTGTTAATAAACGATCAAACAAAAAAAGCTGCACAGCAGTTCGTAAAACATTTCTGCGTGACTCTGAATATTCTGGGGGCTATGTACACTTTTGTTTTTTCTTCTTGGAGGTGCCATTAGTTCCGCACTCGGTTCCTCTTGTTCCTCCCTGCAGTTCCCATCTGTGGCGGAAGTCGTTTTCGTGTGTCGTCGTTTTCTTCCATAATCTTTGCCAATGTTTTCTATGTACAGCCAGCCGCGCGGCTTTTTTGAATCGCCAAACCGAATCTGCTGGTTCGTATTCAAACTCGGTCCTTTTATATATTATTCACCGTGATGGTTATTCAACTTATATATACGCATGTCTTATTACTACAGGAAGATGATTCTAAAAAAAACCAAAAAAGAAAATTTGATATACCACGAATCGAATCGTGTAGACGCGAAATGTTACACTGACTAAGCAAACATTTGACTTCCGCTTTGACAAATATTAAGAACAGCTTTTTTTCTTTTACAACAACACAACGTGTCTCTCTCTATATATGTGTGTGTGTGAGAGAGTACAGCGCATAAAGTATAATACGGACTTTTGCGTATCACTGAGGACCGCATATCGTTCCGGTACGCCGCTGTCGCCTATACCACCGCTGTCCACCAGCAACGAGGACTCTCGTGAAGATATAAGAGGCCGCCGGAGGTGAATGACTCGCGCTGGCCTTCGTGTGAGAAAATAAAATAACAAAACTGACTCTTTCCCCCTGATGCCCGCCGCCGCTGCTGCTGCTGTTGCTCTTACGGATTCCGTTCACGCTCATTGAAGCCCGAAAAAAATAAAATAAAAACTGAGAACAATTTCTGTTTGAATGTCGCTCAACGGCGCACGCGCTATTTTTGATCTTGTCTAATTCCCGCGTTTAGATGAAGATCTAAGAACTCCCGAATTTGTTATTTTCTTTGGTAAATTTTTTCAGTCACGCAGGCGGTCTTCACAGACAAGAGATTCGCGATTGGCCTGTTTTTTTTTAATTCACTCACATCGACGACATAATCAGACGGCCATCAAGTGTGACGGTGGACCGTTATTTATAGAGTTAGGCACATTGTGGTCTATATAGACAGCAGTCCGGCTGTTATATTGAATGGAAACTTGAAATGTGTGATGGTTTTGAGATCATTAGACATGCGCGTACCTGATCTGATGTTGAGCTTGATCATGTAATAAGTCGACACGGCCTTTTGCGGATTGACGGTCGGGTTGGATCCGGTCGTCTCGTTCTGGAGCAAACAGACGGTCTCCTGGACGGGCGCCAACGGGTTGACCACGAAACTGGACAGGGGGAAAAAGAACACACGAACCGCACCATTTTCAATCAACTGACATTATAGTACGACAAACAATAGACGCGAGTAGCAAATGTCGACTCAAGTCAGCACGTTGATTGTGGGCCTTTGTTCTCCTTTGTCACAAGCAGAGGAGAAATAAATAAAAACAAAACAAACCTGAAGGACGCCGAGGCGCAATCGGGTTCCTCCCGGCACCATCCTTGGCATTCGTAAAGGGATAAATTGCGGATGGTGTAGTAAGTGTTGCCCCGGTAGTCCATTTCCGACAGCTTCTCAAACCCGACTCGGCCTTTAATTAAAATGTTTTTAAAAGAAAAAAGAAAAAGTCAAAAATCAAACAATGGCGGGTTGTTAGAGCAAAAATAACTCATTTCTATTCTTTGTTGCAATCAACGTGTGAAATCGCCATATCTCTCATTAGTCATTATAGTTCGCCAAAATTTCCGCCAAACGAATAAAAATAGTTGACGGTAGTTTGACCATTTATTGCGGTCGAATTTTCCGTTTCTCTTATCGAATGAGGAACTCATTCGTCTCTTTTTTTTCCCACTGCAATGCGGTTGGTCGAATATTTTTTTTTGTTTCTTTCTGTTCACCGTTGCGTCGGTCGTGATGGGCTATGAGATCCAGTTAGGATCTCATCACAATTATTTTTCGATTGGGCATTTGATTCGAACAAAAATGCCAAAACTTCCCGTTTACATTTTTCTTGCCAAAATTTTTTCTGTTTGTTTGACTCAATATCGAACGAAATAAAATTAGACAGGAATCACGAATGAGTACGTACCTTGAATGTAGGAGACGCAGAGGGCCAGCAAGATGGCCGAATAGATGAGCGGTAACCCGGTCGCACCCATGGTCCGCTATCGAATGAAACCAAAAGCAAAAAGTCTCGGTGAGTTTTTTAATCATTTTTATACAATCAAAAGTTCCTTCATTATCAATCACTGATGACGACAACCGATCCCGTGGGATCTACAAAAAAATACAGGTGAAAATTGATTGTTTTCCTGTTTGTTCGTCCCCCCAACGAAAGTTCTTTTTTTGATTATTATTATTCTGATATAGGAATGGACTTAATTATCGGCCTGACACACACGGCCGATGACGGAGAGGACGGTGGAATTAACCGAGGCGCATCCGACAATGGCGACAGTCCACTGGTGGTGGTGGCTGTCGTCAGTCTTTCCTTGCGTAACGTCGGTGGGTATATTATAGATTATAAACGAAAGAATATAATCAACCGTTAGATGAATATTTCTTATACAGACGCTGTTGTTGTTGTTGTTGTTGCGGGGGCCCCCTCTTTTCTCCGTGGGAATCGAGTGAGAACCACCGTAACCAACAGCTGTGTAATAACAAAAGGGGATCGATTCACCCGCAAAAGAAAAATTAAAATTGTTTACTGGGGGGGTTAACTATTTTTTCTTTTTCTTTCCATCGAAATAATTTGGGAATTTTAATTTTCCTTTATTATTTTTTTAATGACGTATCGTGTTATACTATGAGAAAAAAAGGGACAATTTTCTGTATGCGACAATTTAGATGAAAAGGAATGATTTGTCTATTTTTTTTTTCTTTCAATGAAAGATTGAATATCGTGGGCGTCAGGTGGCTACCCGTTAACGCGACCGTGAGGTATTCAATACAGGAAGAATGCGCGTACAGTTCTCCATGTCTGAATCAAAAGCCGAGCTACTGTATATACGCTTATTTATACAATGTTTACTCTGTTGAATGGAAATAAGTTCTGAATGGGCGACAATCAAGCACTGGAGATCTCTCATTCCTGCTGTGTGTAATACAGGGGCCTTCCGGGATTTCGTATGTACGTTTATTCATTCAAATTGAAAAATAATGGCGCCACAGACTCGTTAACTGACTTTTTCTTTTGCCCCTTCAGGGGGACGAAAATGTCGTCCGACAATTTTTTGTTCTTCCCCTTTCGTTATAATTCTATAGGATTTGTTCCTGGTGATTTTACAGAGCGGTGGTTTGTAAAAAAATGCCCACGCAGCAAATTTGCAAAGGATTCACGAATTTTTGGGAAACCATTTGATTGTGTCTACTCAAACGCGGAAAGAGATTAGTCGGACTAAACCGCCGGTTTTTGATTTGTATAATCTTGGCCATTTGTATATATTTCAAAGATCTACACAATGAATGTTTCTCTTTCTTTTCCACGCATCTGTCGCGCTTTACAGAGTTGCTAAAGGCTCGAATTCGATCGAGCGAGAACGAAAGGCCGTTGATCCGAATACTTCTACACAACATGACCAGTGGCAACATTTCACGCTAGCTCGTCATCCTCCCCTCTTCTTCTTCTTCTTATTTTTTTCCCCCGGCCTTCCCCTATTCTCCAAACTCATATGAGTAACTCTCTCTCTCTCTTTCTCTGTTAGGACCTTCTCCGTATTGGATAATTGGGTGGCCGATGGCGCCGAAAAAATAAAATAAAACCATTTCTCCCTCTTTTTTTATGTTTTTCCTGCGTGCTGCTGGGCAGGCGGATGGATTAATAAAACCAACTCTATAGCGGATATGTAATAACGTTTCACCTATTCGTTGAAATCCCCAAACGGTTTTCTTTGCTTTCCTTCTTTCTTATTTCTTTTTTTTTTTTTACGAATTTTAAAAAAATTCAAATTTGGCGCTGCGACTTACCTGATGGAAAGTGACGATTGAGAGGTGACGGAAATTCGAAATTCAAATGTGTCGTTTCAGCCGTTGATCCTCGCAATCCGAATTTTGATTGAAGATAGTAGTAGATGCACCGATTTTCGATTCACACTCGATATAGACTAAATAATTCAAACTTTGGGTGTACAGAAATTCTGTCTGTTTCGTTGGCTTCTTGTATATTTCTTCTTTTTTTTTGAATCCGATCAAAAATCAGAAAAGAATTTTAAGAAACAACAGCAGAGAAAAACTGGACCTACTACTCTGCGCGACGGAAGTGCTACGACTGATGGAACTCGGAACGGTGGCCCGGCTCTTTTATACAGGTGCGTGGCCGGCACTGTAGGCAGCCCGGCCAGCGGATCACGCCTCCAAGCGAAACCAGGTAAAAAGAAAAAAATAAGAAAAATAAGTTGGTGGTATAGACGAATAGAACGAGAGAGTACATAGAGAGAGAAGCTCTCTCGTCGTCCTCTTGTTCCAGCTGCTGCCAGTTTGTTGGTTTGTTATAACAGCTCTTGATGGTGTCTTTCGCTGTGGCCAGGGGTGCAGATACATCAGTGGGGGAGAGAATGTAATATTTTGGGCTCACGCTTCATGGCTCTTTCAAACCATCATTTGAATCGCCCGCTCTTTTTTATTTTTCTGGCCTCGCGTGTTGGTATAACACGTCAGTCGGGGTTTTTTGGCGGGGGTACTGGACTATACTGTCCACGAAAAATGGTGTTTAGAACATCTGTTCTTTCTATCAATCTAAATTCCCTTTTCAATCTCTTCACAATAACAGGACAGAAATTCGTGCATTGAATCTCTTATTCCAAAATCAGCTCAGTGTTGTGATGTTCTTCTTTGATTCCGACACAATAACGGCTTATGTAGATGATTCACTACGTGTGTATTAATAATATACACAGCATCCGCTTGTGTATAAGGCGATCAAAGAATGACGCCAGGCGGCAACTTTTGAACGTCCTAGAGACATTGTCGGGGTGAAATTGTAAATCAATTTCAATTTTTTGTCTGTTTTTTGTTTGATTTGAATCATTCGACCAAGTCATCGGATGATGACGGGGTGGTTATAATCTATAGCAGCGCATCATTTCGCCAATGTTTCAAGACCAGAACAGACGCGGAGGACAATCAATTCGCCGTGAAGATGGCATGGATGAAAAGGGGGGAGATCACTGGCCTTTTTTCTTCTGCTGGTCGCTTATTCTTTTGGTGACAATACAAAAGCCCAGCTATACCTATAGCTGCTAGCTAACTCTCTTTCTCCTCTTAGAACCGCGGCATTTCTCATTTCGGCCGCGGGGAAATGAAGAACCGTTTTGAATCATAAATTTTCATCTTCAAAATCGTCATACCGCCGTGGACAATAGCCCAAATGTGTCCGGCGGAAAATAATAACAAAAAACCTAAAACAAACGGAAAGAAATGGCCATCAAAGAAAAATCTTTTTTTTTCCCCGTTTAAAAAAGAAAAAAATGCCTGGAACTCTGGATGTCTGGATGGAACAGCTCAACACACATTTTTGTTTCGACATTGCTCACCAAATTTTTGAGCAGTCGACAATTGGAATTATAGCAGTTCGAGAAATCCCATGTAGCAAAAAGCTGCAAATCTTCGTTTATTTGGCCAACCCCGTTGGATGATGTCGAATTCCGTTTGCTTTGATTTTTAACCGCACGTTCTTCTATTAAACAACATTTTTTTTCCACCTCCGCTCTCCGTTTTGTCAGGGTGCGATGGACGAGGTAAGAAAGGAAAGAAAAGAGTGCGGGTCCATCCGCTTTTGATTTATCGTCAATAATAATAGCGGCGACAAAAAACGGACAAAAACGCGTGGGCTTTGTCAAACAAACGTGTTGAAAAAATAACTGCGATTCATTAGCACGCTAGTGATATGCCCAACACACCCCGACAATGTGAAGAGAGACTCTCGACAATGGGACATGTAACGGAGTTTCCAAAAAGAGCCAGGCATCTTTATTTTTCTACAGACTTTTTTACAATCAACCAACAGCCGGCCTTCTCCCTATATAGCCCGTCCTTTTTTTAATGACTCGACCAATTTTGTCGTCCTTGTTTTTACAATCTTTCGCCCAGCGACGACGACAAACTTCCTGTTCAAATATTATTAGGCATGTACTACACCAGTGATGATGTATACTGCACTCTGTTTGATGATGTAGGTCAAACTAGATATCTAAAATCCTGTGGCTCGATTGTGTCCTATCCTTCAACTTTACGTCACAACAGCTGGAGCGAAGTAGAATCCTCAGCCTTTTTTGTTATTTGGTTTCTTTTTTCCCCCTGTTTTGTTCATTTTGAATTGCTGTTTTTCTCAAAGCGATGATCTAACGGTCCCCAGTCTGGCGGCTGCAATCTCTTGAACGTCAACACTCTGGGCGAGCGGATGAAATATACGCGGCCAGACTCACGAACGTGAGAGTTCCGCAAGGTCCTTGACTTTGACACCGACTGAGAGAGGAAAAGCAATTTGACTGCTGCATGCTGCTGGCCAATCGTTTTCGAGGTCCATTCCCTTTCTGATTTATATTATAGACGATGCGGGGCTCCATTTTCTAGTACGTGTACACACGCGCGTTGTAGATGTTATACAGCGTAAATCAAGCCTGTCCGTTTAGACATGACGTCATCTGGTCCATCTTAGATTCTATATGATATTACAGTTGGTGGTCAAACAGATTATCCCGTGGGCCAATTGCGTTCACTTTTTTTATTATTATACTATTTTCTTTGATTCAAATTCACGCGGGTATTATTTATGTAAGGAAGTAAATACAGGATTAGAGTCAGAATCAAAACGCCGTAGGAAATGAAAGTGAATTCAAATGTTTGTGGATAAAAGAAAAGTGATTGAACTCTCGAAGCAAATTCCCGTTTTGAAAATGGAAATAAAATATTAAAAAAACAAAAATAAAACCAGAAAAAGTCTGGGACAAAATATACATCGACGCAGCCGACATTATGTGGGAAATTCCTTGCGCACATCCAGCGGAATGAGCTAATATAGGAGGCAGGGATATGATAGATTATATCTTTGGAATATTATGGTTTGTTTTACATCGCTGGGCACGTACCAGCAGCCACTTCCTCCTCTGGTTTTTGGTTGGCGCATCTTGCGCTGGTGGAGACGAGATCAGCCACCCCGATGAGATTTTTTTTAAATATTCCCCCCCGCAAAATGTTGATGCAAATATGATAGATCATGTGTGCATGCCTAGGGATCCACGACGCCCAAATAGAGCACTATATAGCTCTTCTTCTTCCCAGCAGCAGCATTTTTGATTCGATAAATCCACGCTGTTATAACTCTCTTCTTCCATCTAATAACGGTTGTTCCGGCGCGGAGAGAGATGAAAGACCTCCGTCTTTTTTATTTTTTTCATTTTTATACTTCCGCCATTCTCTCCTTTGGGTGAGATGACCACACCTGAAAGAAGAAGAAGAAGAAGTAGAAGAAGATTCCTCCTTCCACATATTCGGCGCGCGGTTTTCAAGTAGGACGCTGTCACGCGGGACGAAATTTGAGCAGAGACGGGAATTATATTGGACACTGCCACTTATTCGCTTCCAGATTCCCCGTTTTTTTTTCTTTTTTATTATTAAGAGTCTCGGAGAATGCGTGGGAAAAATAAAAACGAGCAAATTTGAAAAAAAAAAATAATAAGATCTTTTTAACTTTCGAATCACGTGAATTTGCGCCGTTAAAAAACTATAGTATAACATTCAACCTCATCAGAATTTCATTCCGTTTTGTTTTTGTGAACACACACACACCGGCGGAGCGTGTCGAATTGGGATGATGGAATTCCGGGGAAATCGTAACAGCAGCTAAGAGACGTCTATATAACGGCTCATCATGTCGAAATGATTATTTATTATATTTGTGTCCATATATAAAAGAAGAACTAGAAGTTGGGCAATGAATGACGTCATATAATATCTTGAGACGCTTTCGCGGAATCCATTTAGGGAGAACTCAGTGACTGTGCGCAGTCGATCAGGGGGTCCACATCATCTTTCGTGAAAAAAAAGAGACTCTATATCCGTTAGGTTCCGCCCCTTTGATTTTCACTCTAATAATCCTGGCGCGTTTGTTTTCCATTGAATTCGCCTATACTACTATTTCTATTATGTCGCGGCGATTGCGACATTCTTATGTATATACATACCCACATCCACCTCCGTGCTGCTGCTGCTGCCTACTCTGCGTGACTGGGCAAAGCTCAACCCCCCCAAAAAAAAGAAATGGGAAATAGAATTTACAAAATGTTTGTTTCTCTATGTAACGTTTTCTTCAAAAAAATTCCGTTAAGATTTTTTGATTCGACCAATCAAAGGAGAGCTAAAGGATTTGCAAGCGAATGTGTGGGTATAGTTGGCGAAATACTTTTGTGGTGATTACGACGAATTCATCAGAAAACAATCATCAGAGTCGTGCTGGAAAACATGACGTATAAAGAATATAACTGTGTAATTCTGATTGGAGCGCTTCTCTCTAAGGCCGTTCCGGGCCGTTCTTGCAGCCTTATCCACGCCAGCCGCCTGGATTTCGGTCGACTTGGTTGTCACGGTCAAGTGAAAAAAGAATGGAAAACCGTTGGAAAATATCAAACTGTGTGAGTCTATATCCACATGATGAATGGACGATGATCACGATGAAGCTGATGGGCCTGCTGGTATTTCCCGATAATTCTTCCGTTGCTGCTGGATGGACCATAGCAAGTCCAGTTGGTCTGGAAAAACGCCTCCGCGCTTCCACGGAGTTTGACCGCACGGCCGCCGCCACCAAAAAATAAGAATGACATCCATTGCGGCATAAGAGATTGACTGTGTGGGCTGGTTCATCATGACGAAGCTGCTACTGCTGCCGGATTAACGGGCAAGCGCATCACTCGTCATCATAGAGAGTGGGCCGGCGTGAGATGAAGCGACACCCACAGCTGCAGCATGGATTGCGCTGATGCCGGCCCACAGATCGTTGATTTTCTTTTTTCGGGGAGTATATAACAAAAAAAGCTGGGCAAGTTCAATTACCTTACCGAAGCTTCTTCTTCTCGGATGTGTCACGCCTAATTGAATCAATGGCGCGGAAGAGAAAAAAAGGTCCGATCAAAAACAACAGCTGCGGATCAATGGCCGACTGTCTTTTTCTTCTTTTTATATTTTTCAAAAGACGCGCCACAACATTCCTTTTAAAAATATCTATTTTACCTGCTGCTGTTATCGTTTAGATATCTCGGCTAGTACCTGATGCGCTGCTGTGATGCCGCGCTTGATGGTCGTTGATTTTGTGTCTGTTCCTTCCGTTATTAGAGACGCGCGACGTCGGATGAAACCAAAAAGGAAAATGGACAGTCGCCCGCGTCTCGAATTTCTCCGCCATTTTTTGGTTGGTTGGTTGGGCGAGTGTTTCGAATGAAACAAAAGACGGTCGGCAGGGGAAAATAAACGAGCGAGACGTTGAAAGGATAAATGACCCGAGCCGCCATGTCATTAGACCTGTTGTACAACAGGTATAATATAGATGATTGCTTCAACTATTAGCCAGCGCAATCATCCATTTAAAAATGGAAGGGGGGGGGGGGGGGGGAAGAATTGCGCGAGGGGGTTCAGATCAAATGGATCACATCCGCTTCCCGGAAAGAAAAAGAAAAAGACTCTATGCACACACACGTACTATATACGTATTCTATATCGTCGTGTCAAATTCCCGCTGGAATGTCAAATTATTTCACGACTATAGCCGCCGCCAAACCGCCGTTAATTCAGTCAAAGGTCAACTCACCGACCAAATTATTTCTTTATACGGCTGCGTCTTGTCTTATATTATATACATTTCAATTTGAATTTTCTAGTGCTGGTGGAATAATGAGAAAGGATATGGATAGTTGATCATGATACACCACCTGCCGGCCTGGAACCTTCTCTCCTGTCACGTCTAATATAGCTCATCAGAAAAAGGCCATAAAGCACGAAGCGTGTCGTTCGATCTAGTTCACTCAGTGAAAAGGTGTACCTACCTATAGATTTGCCTATCCTATACCTATCGCTATGGTTATATTATGCCGTTTGACGGTCGCCTTTATATAGTTTGCCTTAGTCTACACCTTTTTTTGTATTTTATTCGGAGATGGGGGGGGACGTCATCATTCATGGAATTTGAAATGATTTCATCGCGCGGTGCTATAAGACGGCGGCGGGATATTGCCCTATAATGATGATTGCCACAGACGTCACGCTCATTGATTCAACTAAGAGGCCGGTTGTTAGATATACTAGTTAGACAGACTTGATTATATTCTCTGGAAAATGAATAAGATGTCTGTACTTACTGTACATTTGATATAGTACGACAGGGGCAGCCGGGATATGCTATATATCTATTATATAGACTCACCGGGAAAGAACTAGTTTCATTCTTTTTTCGGCTAAATACAAACCGCACCACCACCTTTTTTATTTTTTTCTTTCTTTTTTAAATAAGAAGAAGAAGCTTGACTGAGTGCACGTGTTGCGAGGTAGACTCATGCACCGACAACATGGGCACCTTGTCGGTGATTATATTAGGGTTCAAGAAAGTACATCCTTTAATAGAGAGACTCTCTCTCTGTCCTGTACACGCAACGCCACATTCTTCGTGATGCTCTCGATTTTCCGGCGTGGAAATGACGACTCGATTTCAAACTTGACATTGAATCGAAAACATTTCAATTTCAACCCGGGGTTTTTTAAATTATTTTCCATTTTTGTTCTTTTTCAAATTTCATGTTAAAAATTGAAAAATGATTTGTGGTAAAAAAAAAATGTGATTTCGTTATCAAACATTTTTGACATTGAATCGTCATCACTTCAATTTCACCAGGGGTTATAAAATAAGAAAACTAATTTTTTTAATTTTTTTTAATTTATATTTTAAAATTTAATTGTTTTAAATGTTTATTATTGTTGAAATGATTTTTTTTTTGTAATTTCGTTTGATCAAATTTGATTTTGATTTTTGTACACGATTTGAAAATGTGGAACTCTGATGATCATTGGGTTAGAACATTTTTTTTATTTTTTAAAATTCCAAAGATCACGATGACCGTGTTTTCTTTTCTTCCTTCTCGTTGCGCAAGAGTCTATGTAGCCTATGTGTACATCTATCTTTGATTTTCGTGTAACTGTATTGAATGACGACCAGTCTATAGCTTTAATACGTCTATAGCGGCGGGACTGTGTTGAACTGCGTTCGGATTATCCGCGCTGAATCGTCCATGTATTTTACCCACAACCATCAGCAATAGGCGGGAAATGCAATTACGTTTGGACTTTCCCGATGAAAACGGCCGCCATCGTCAAATTATTATTGGCATCAACGTGTGCGTATAATCACAAGGGAAAAAGGAAATTAATTCTAACCTTTCCAACCGAAACTGTGCTCCAGCCTGAACAGCAAAACACGAACATTACAATGATGCTCTAAGCGTTTAGATAGAAATAGCTATTTCAGCTTAAATACATCGAAAATCAAATAACCCGTTTGAATTTATTTTTTTTCTAAGTTCCCGTCTGTTGCGTTAATCAGTTGCCTCACATATAGAGTCAATGGGGTGTAAAAGTCCAGGCGAACGTCACTGGACATATAAACAACCGCTATACATACATCCAGCTGTAGTTATTTCTTTCGCATTTCTTATCACGAAATGTTTTCGAGTACGAAATCAAAATGTCAAGTAATGGCCCTTTTTTTAAGACTTTTGCACGAGTCACTACATGTGTATATACATCCCAGGTAAAGCACTAATCACCGCGTATTCTATTCGTTCGCTATATCTTAAAAGATTCCGCTCCGTAATTATCCGCCGGAATGAAAAGAAAGAAAACACGGGTCGTACATCATTTTGTCGACTTGTTTATTTATCCATTTGCGCTACATCACTCCGTACGATTCTTCTTCTTCCTGATCCCGTTGCAACAGAGATTACATTGGCCTTGTGGAGGAGAGCACAGCCCCAACAAAGTCCCGTATACTTTTTCGTCGTTCTATAGCTCGAGTGAATGTAAGTCACGCTGTTATTTCATTTGTTGATAGCAATAGTAGCTAGTATCTCACCCAAACAATAAAGAAGAACTTGGATTATTTTTCTCTCATTTATTGAAAGAAAATTTCTCTTGCCCTACAGACTCGGCACTGTGTATAAAACCGATAACGTCGTCGGAGCAACGGCTCATATCATCCAAATCGACACGCTTTACATCCTTCATCGACTTTAGGTATCTATATGCACGATCCCGAATCAAATCCAGCAAAACCTCGTGACCTGGTGATCGCCAATCCCGGAATGCCATCGACAACAATTCGCCGTGATCTTTCGACCGAGCAGCAAGAACCTGAAAAAAAACGACGTAACGGTGACCCACTGTGGGGCTGATGACGGCGGTTCGATACAAACTCATAGATCAATCAAATAACGCGCCAGCACAGCACACACAAACAGCAATTGTTTCAACTGAAATCGGCTCAATATAATTCGCAATGCGGTTGTCCGCGTGTATTTTGTTTTTCTTTTTTCCCCCGGGATTTTTTGTTTTTTTTCAAATCACAAAAGTTTTTTTAAAAATTGGACAAACATTAAGAACTCGAGAGAGAGAGAGAGAGGATATAACCACCCGTTGAGGGGGGCACTCTTATCGCTCGGCTAACGGGACAAAACTTGGGCGTCCACACACGACATAATCATCGTGCTGCCGTTTAATGCCTTATATACAAATATACGCCGTGCGGTTTAAAAAATAGTGGCCCATATTCAGACTGTCCGATGTGTATAGTTGTATCTCTCACGCTTTCGAACTCTCGTTGACGGTATATATCTAAGAGCGGGCAACACAATAACTCATCGGTCGTTGTATGGACACATGAAGCCGAGAGAAAGAAAAGGGGCTGCCATTATTAGAATGAATAGGGTGTGAATTATTACTGTTGTTATATGTACGTACGTGAAGAAAAATCAACCCATCAGTCTCGGTACGTATAGCCAAGTGACCTATACACATTCGGGCGAATTTTTTCCCAGCAGATTGGATCAGAGCGCGAAATACAATTTTCTTAACGATCGGACAAATTATTATTTTTTGAGTGCGGCGGGCCTTTAATAAAAAAATTTAAAAAATTAATTCAGAATAAAGAGGCGGCCGCAACTTTTTATTGCCGCCATTTATTCAAAAGGATGTATATATTAGCTAAGCTAAAAAAAAAATTCATTTCGCAGTTTTATATCTTTATTTTTATTTTATTTTTAAAATGACCTAATTGATCAAAACCGCAAAAAAAGGAGCAAACCGCTAAAATTTTGTCACCAGCAGCAGCAGAGGTGACCTTTTTCTTTTATGTCAGCATTATTACCGCTCACCGGTAGTATCATAGGCTATATAGACGCACCTTTTGGAAATGTTAATTGAACCGATCGAAAAATTGTGGGTGACAATAAAATAGAAAAATACAGTAACGAGTCTATTATCAAAGTCAAAGTGGCTATATCACCTTTTGGTAGTTTAATTGAAGAAATCTGGTCATTTCCTCTTTGATATACTAATCATTTTCTTCTGTATTTTATTTGGTTAAAATTTGATTTCCATCGCGAAACGATCGAACCTATAATAAAGATTATACCATCGTATAATTGAAAATAGAATACCGACAGGTGTATGACTTTCTTTTTTCTATAGAAACCAAAATGTGTGTGTAAGTCGATACATATATTTTTACTCTGCAACACGTACGTACGGAAATGAGTCGTATAAAAGTCACCATCGCCATAGTTTACTGCACGACTTTTTTAAAATTGTAAATAACAATCACACGTCGTCGTCGTCGGACTTGTGTGTGTGGCCATCACACAGGTCTATAGTAGTATATCTAACTCTCTTATTTCTCTCTTCGGCTATTTCCGGTGGGCAAACCCCGAGCCACTATATACCGATGGGCCGGGCCGGGGGTTGTCGTCAAAGTTCATTCACTTTTCCGACTATAAGGGAAGTCGACTGGCTGAAGCCAACCGAGTGGTATAGGGTAGCTCCTTTATGGGCCAAATAACACGGAATGATGTGAATAGAATAATAATAAACCCGTCCAAATAATAAAATAAGAGAAGAAAGTCTATCTGTATATTACTCTCCATTTGCATTTGACGCAGGCCTTGTTGTCACGATGACGTGCCTACATAATGGAATCAACAAAACAACAATACAACAACAACTATGCTTGTGCTGCCCCCCTAATAATTCCTGACGTCTAAGTTTTGCGTCACTCTTGTGTCTATATGGCTGGCTGCCTGATGGCGAGAGTACCGGTGCTTTAAGGTCAATGTCACACACCCTACGAACCGAATCACGTTGGCATGTTATTCTCTGTTACAAAAAGCTTGAAATTATCCATCTCGGTCGTGTCACGGTGTGGTGGATTTTCAGGTTTTCTTCTTCTTCTTCTTCTTCTTCGCAGGTGGGTGGGTGCTGGTGGTGGTGGTTGACCGGATGACTGAGTCATCTTTGTTTGGCCTGGCATATCATGTACTGTACGACATGGGTTGAGCCCCAGCAACAAAAGAAAAGAAGAAGAACCGGATTTCGTGTAATATACTACAACAACAACATAACACTCTGTTTAGATTCTTTTCCTTTGTTGGACATTTTTAAGATGCCGAGGGATTTTTTGGTGGAAAAAAACGGCGAATTTTTCTTTTTCCCCTTCGGAAAACACTCAACGGAGGAGTTTTGAGTTGTTATGGGCAAACTGCAGTTATATTTTGGATTTTTTTATTTTTCTTGTTATACCTTTCCGTTTCTTTTTCCACCTTTTAAAAAAATCATTTTATCTTTGCTGCTGCTTGTGCTTGTGCTGCTGTTGATTGTAATAGCGGTGTCCACTCGAGCGAGCGCGTGAAACGAAATTCCCGCCCGTTTTTCAGAAGGATCCCCCTCCCCTCCCCGCATCCAGCCCCCACACGCCTTAACGGAACGTAATAACAATGTCCGGCCGGAATGTCGTGCGAACTTGCGCCTGTGGAGTACAACTGCATGATCCGACAGGTCAGCCCGGACACACACAAGAAAACGCCGATAGGACCGCTAAAACCCAACCGGGTCGTTTAAATGTAAAAATAAAAAAGTACCGCGACTTTTGTTTTCCCTCTTGAAGAAAAACAACCGAAAATAAACGCAACAATAAAACTGGTCATAATAAAATAAACAAAAACAAGTCTCACTATACATAGAATAATAATACGCTGAACCCAAATGACAAACTTGGCGTGTTGTGTGTGTTTTGTTGAATTGTTAGACTGTTGGGAAAAAGAGATGGAAGAAGAATGGACACATGAAAGGCGATTGTTGCAGGATGGAACTGAACAACAGCCGGTCCCGTTATACATTTACGTCATTCCTTTATTTTTTTTTGGGGGGGGGGGGAATTTGGAAATGATTTTTTTTTTTCAGCGGAAGGATATAAACGAATGATTCAGTGGAAAAAACCAAGATGGTGTGTCTATATAACATCCGCGATGTCAAACTGTAAAAAAAGATTATTTAATAAATCCATTTTTATAAAAATTGGCGGCTAAAGCGCGCTGATATAATTTAATAATCAGATTTTGAAAAAAATTTCAAAAAATAAAGAAATAACAGATAATCCAGCGCGTGGAACATGTAAATATTATTTCTAGCAACATTTAATTATTTAAAAAAAACGGTGTTGGTATCCAGCCGTAGAACATTAGCGACCGCTACATTTTTTCTCTCGTCTTCACCATATGTACCAAGTTCCTCATTATTATATTTCCCTTGCACTTGTTCCTTTTCCACTTCTGGTTTCATTTACGGTTGATCGGACCCCATTTTTTCTTTTTCATTTTTCCTTTAGGAAACGGAAATCTGGACACCAGGAAAAAGAAGAGTGAAAACCGAGAGCAGTCGGAAAGAAAAAATTCCATCTTTTTCTGTAAGGTGCTTGAAATGTTATCAAACGAAATGGAACAATAATAATAATTGAACCACCTGTTATTACACAAAAGATCCTGCTGTATATAGAAGCTGATGCTGAGAGAGATGATGGCCATGCTGCTGCTGCATTTGATTCTCTTCTGCGTGACTATCCGACTGTTTTATAATCCCCCCCCCCCATTTCTTAATTGTTATTTCGTTCGCGTTCACACTTCCGCGTGCGCCCAGGTATATATTTTCTTTTTAATGGCCACCCTCCAGCCATATTTGCTTGTCGCTTTTTTTTTCCGGATGAAAAACAAAAAAACAAAAAAAGAGTCAAGTGAATTTAGCCAACCGTTTTTCGTTTATTCATTCGCACTATCCGGACATATAAAACATGCGAACCAAAAGCCATTTTCCCCCCTCCTTCCTCCACTCCCGCCAATGTTGAATAGATGTACCGTTCCGAGAATGTTAAAAGAAAAGGCGCATTTTTCCTCCCTATTCAAAATGATGATTTTCCTTTTCATCATCACGAATCGCCATAATTCTATGCATTTTGGAATGTTATATATGTACAGCATCGCAATGTGGCAGAGCTGAGAAACACCACCGCAGCAGCATTTTCACTTAATACCATCACGGCTCGACGACCAGATGGCCAACGTGAGTGGCGAAAAAATGAAGTTTTTGGCTGTTGCCGACAACTCCATAAATATTAAAAAAAATACTTTTGCTTCTTTGAAATGATTCGGCCAATCGTAGACATAATGAACGTTTCATCGTTATATTGCCTTGTTTTCTTTTAAAAATGTTGTTTTAATCACATACAGCTTATCTCAAACGACTTTGAGGTAATTTTTGTCTTTTTTCTTTTCTTTTGGCGGATGTTTTTTCCGCCTCCTTCCTGTGTAAACGGCCGGCCAACTCCGTGACGCTAAAATAAGACCAGCAGTGTAGACTTATAACTATCGGGAGGAGTTGGAGAGATGGTGAGAGAGAGAAGCCTATAGTATACTGAAACTGATGATATGTATAGCCGAATAAATAGGAAAGGAGGTTGTGTCCGAATGGGCTGCGTGTGATGCGGATGGCGATTTTTCCCTCCCGTTTCTTCCATGTCTGGTGGATGGTCGGTCGGTCGGATCTCGGTTGGCGCGGGAGCGACGCGGCGGTGCTGCTGCTGGTGCGTGAACAGGTCAACGGACCGCCAGCCCCGCCGCCTTCTCTAGATTAACTCGAGTTAAATTATAGATATTCTCTTATATCTTCGCCTATCTAGCTAAGACACAAATGAAGTTCCTTCCGTCCTCCGCTAATCCCTCCTCTTCGTGAAAGATGAACGCGTTCAAAATAAATACCTAGAAAGAAATATTTTCATCGCGGGTCATCGTGATGATGATGATCATTGCCCCGGTCAATTCCAACTTCTTTTCGCTTTGCCTCCCATCCAAATCGATTCTCGGTGATGTTTTCTTTCACAATAATTGGCGTGTCTGTGCATAATAGCTGTGATGATCACGGCTGCGTGAATATTCGAGAATGAAAGCCATCAACTTTCGTTTCTTTTCTTTTTTAAAACGTTTAACTATGTTATACGATTCGATATTTCCTATCGCTCTTCTTTTCTTTTTATGATTTTATTATATGATCTTAATCATGTTCACGGTGTATTTTGCTGATGGGTCGTCAGATAAGAGCGCCAATAACTGTCGACTCCGCCACCACCGTCGCGCTGTCGTTGGCTGTCAACTCCAGTCATGTGAATCACCGTCGCCGTCGCAACACCCGGACTCTCATCGCAAGGCAGAAAGAATAAACCGTTAGCTTTTGGCAGATGTGAATTGTATGTGTGTGGCTTTTCCAGGAGAAAAACGAACCCGGTTGAGTTGGCACATCATCCTACTATATATATACTATTTGGATTTCATGGGCAACAGCACAAGAGTGCTGCTGCGAAATCGTTCGTCTTTTATACACCGCAGACTCTCTGACCAGCAGCCGATGAACGTTTCCAGCAGCATATTTATTAATCACATGGAGCCGGGCAGCGATGCTGCACATTATCAAATGACATCAGCTTCGTGCTGCACCAGATGCTGGCTAGTTTATACATTTTGATGAAGAATTGTTACTTGTAAATCAACTTGCGACTCAACCCTGCGACCGCGGGTGAAATCGAAGCGTGATGTTTGCGCGAATTAATAGATTGAATGTGTATGTTCATGTCGTTTGAACTTATATTTAATTTATTATCTTTTTTAAATACTGAAGGTGGACATTTAAAGCCCCAAAGCTTTTTTGTAGAATTATATCCGGAAAAGTATTTTTTTTTTTTGACGCCTCCTTAGTTCTGGTGCATATAGTTACCACCAGTCGTCTCTAGTTGTCGTTCTTTTATTTTGGCGGGTGGACATTTGTAGCCCAGCAGACGAAATTAGCAAATTTTTTGAAATAACAATTTTCTGTTTTTGTCTGAACTGAAGTTCTTATGAAAATTGTATCTTTTTCTAAGAGCGTGTTAAAACCCAAAATTTTCGCACGAAATGAACACAGTGAAGCCAGTTTCATCTGCTTGGGACTATCTGAAACAAACTTTGAACCTTGATGGAAAATGTCAAGTATGATTCTTTTTTTGTTACTTGTAGATTTGTTTCATTACTCTTGTTTCACGCTCACCGTTTGAATTTTTACATGCAGAAGGAATTAGACAGAACCGAAATTGAAGGATGTGCAGAATTCATTGTTAACCATGATTTGGTAGACTTCAGCAAGGAATTGGTTTGGCAGAAGCTGTTCAATGACACACGAAATAGGATAACCCCTAATTTTTGGTCCAGATTTGAAGTGACTCAGAATGAAAATTCTGGTTACGAAAACTATAGGGAGGCTGTTAAAGTTCTGAACACCGACATTAAAAGCCTTCAGCATTACTTTTCCTTGTTGGATCACCTGTCAGGAAATGTCACGCCAAAATCATTCGCCCAATATCAGGCACACCTCAGTGCAATTTTGCTGTCTCAGATACCACCAAAGTTTGAATGCTGTGTGAATTTCTTCTACAGCCGAGCTTTCAGAGCATTCATGTCTTTAGAAAAAAGGAATTTTAACTTTGGTATTATACTTGTTCTAAAGTAGGTTTATAATTGAATTTTTAATTTACATCTTTCTACTCAAGATGGAGATGAGTCTGGTGATGTTATCACTCACTGTTCAGGGTGTGACCAAGAAATTGATCAATGTGAATGTAATGTCATTCTAGACAATTGTCATAACACCAACAAGTAAAAAAAAAAAACATTTTTCTCTTTGATTATGTTTCAGCACATTTGATCATATTTATTTTTTTAGGGCTTTGGCTGAAATAGGAATACTTGAGAAACTATCTGTGGGGATGATTCACACTCTCATTTTGACTCAAATCCAATCACATGTCCAGGATTCATGTGTAGGAAACTTTTCCTCTTCTCAAATTGAAATGCTTGAAAAGGTATTTTATTAATGTGCTAATGGTCTTAATGGGCATTTGAATCACCCTGTTCGTTTCTTGTTCTGAACCATTTGCAGTGGTTGCAAAACATAATTTTTCGGTGGTTAGGTATCGTCTATGGAGAAGACTACATCCAACAGGATCAAGTGCGAAAAAATTTTACCCAATTCCTGTACCACGCCTATACACACGCTAGAATCGAACAGTTATTCGAGATCATTATCGGTTCGTCAATTCCAAATCATGTATTGTGTTCATTGTTTCATAATCTTTCTTGTAATAGGCTACCCCGAGAGCTTTCCTTCGGTAAAGGATTTACAGGAATGCCTTTCACGGACGCAGTTGAAACCAATTTTGGCGCAGTCTCTTAAAACGACTTTAGAAGCAAGATTGCTTCACCAGGGAGCCACAACAGAAGACATACTAATCGCCTACGTATCGGCCATAAGAGCGTTTAGCGTACTTGATCCCACTGGCGTGCTTCTCGATGTAGCGTGTGATCCGATCAAGTATTATTATTATTCAATTTCGATCCGTCACTTTTGGCTTATGATGTATTCAACTATTTCCAACAGGCAATATTTGCGACTTAGAGGAGACACTGTTCGGCATATAATTCACAGTTTGACTGACAGTAGCGGAGAGCTGGGCGGAGAGCTTGAGTTGGGAAGAACGGGAACTGCTATACTGGATGAAGAATCTGTTGCAGCAGTTGGAGATACCGAAGCCTCAACCGATTGGGAAAATTGGCTTCCAGCACCAAGCGATGCCGATCCTAGCAAACTTTGGACAGGAAAAAAGCCGGTAATTTCATCTTGTTAATAAAGATGTTTTTAAAATAGTTTCGGTTCTGTAAAACAAATTCTTATTTAAAAGGGCGATATTGTACCAATGTTGGTGAACATCTACGGCAGTAAAAGCCTGTTTGTCAAGGAATATCGCAAGCTTTTGTCGGATCGATTGCTCCTGAACCTTCATTTTGACACAGAAGAAGAGATTCGTAATTTAGAATTTCTCAAAATTCGATTTGGAGAAAACGAATTGCACAATTGCGAAGTGATGCTCAAGGACGTGGCAGACTCCAAGAGAATCAACACCCACCTACAGTCGGTCGTGCACAAACCTGAAGTACGTTTTTAATTCGTTTAGCGCATCGATAAATAAAAGTTAATTTTTTTTCTATTTATTTCCATCCAGTTTCCGATTTCGGCTATGATTATATCAGCTCAGTATTGGGACCAGCTGAAGGACAAACCGATGAAGTTGCCGATCAAAATCATCAACCAGCTCGAACAATATAATCAAAACTATAAAACGGTGAAAACGAGTCGTTCTCTGCATTGGGTACCTCAGTCGGGTTCTGTGGAACTGGAACTGGAGTTTGATAATCACCGTTGCGTGTCTTTCACCGTCCCGCCCGATTTGGCTGCCATCATATCTCATTTTGAAGACAAGGATCAATGGGATTTGGAAGAGCTTAGCCAGGAAATGGAATTACCAATGTCTCATCTTCGAAGGCGAGTTCACGTGTGGCAAACACACGGGGTCCTCCAGGAAATTTCTACTGATCGCTTCAAAGTGGATGAAAATGGACCAAATTTCACAGGACATAAGGTATATCTTAAAAAGTTATTACCGTTTCTCAAATGTATGTATTTTGCAATTACGTCCTTTTCGTAGATTCTTTTAGAAACGCTAGCGAAAATGGAGGAAGAAGAAGAAGATGACGACGAGGAAGATAGTGAGAAAAAAACGGAAGAAGATGGTTTGCAAGTTTATTGGTCGTACGTTGTTGGCATGCTGACAAATCTCGAAGCCCTTCCAGTTGAGCGTATTCACCAGATGCTTAAAATGTTTACAATGCAAGGCTCTAGTGGGGCAGAGTGCACTCTGCAACAGTTGAAAAATTTCCTTGATTCAAAAGTTAAGCAACAGTTGTTGTCTTTCTCCTCTGGAATGTATAGACTCCCCAAACCATGAACTAATTTTTTTAATGATAATTTAAAAATGTGTATTCATTACAATAAATTTTCTGAAGTGATTACCTCTGTAATGAAATAAAAAGTTGTTAAAATACGTTTAATATTTGTATTCGAATTTTCAAATTTCAATGTCATAAATAAGTCAGGTTACTGGCAACGCTGTATTTCGAATTCACACCTGGCGATTTGGCGATGCTGCACTCAGTTTGAATGAAACGACAATCGACAACGGCCAAAAAGTTTGCCCACTGCACAGACAAATCGGTTTACATTTTGAAATCCCTCATTCGTTTTAAATATTTGACAGGGGTTCATAAGTACTGAACCGAATAGGCTCGAAAATGAAACCATCGTAAGTTTTCTACAAACCGTATTAGTGTGTGATTTGTGTTTCGTGCTCTCTTCATGTCCGATTATGCTCTTTTTTTCACTATGCTTTGTATACGAAAGAAGTTAAGAATATGTTTTATGTTGATCTTAGGCGATTGAAGATTGCACCTAAGGTGCCAACCAAACCACCAATTACCCCAGCACGGTCCAAACAAGCATTGATGACTTCCAGAGATCGGGATCCTGTGCAAGTGTATTGCAGAATCAGACCTCTTGATGTCCCCTCTGATGATTCGTGTGTAACTGTTTTAAGTGACACTGTAGTTCAAGTTGTACCTCCAGAAACTTCTCAAGGTTACAGAAGTGGAACGACAAAAGTAAGTTGACACTTTATTTCCCAGCAATTTATTTTTGAAAGTACTTTCAGTATTTTAATCTTGCTTTCTTTTTGATAGGCAACACAATATACATTCACTGGTGTGTTTGACGAGAAGACCACACAGAAACCTATTTTCCACACTGTGACTTTACCGCTAATAGAAGACTTGCTTCATGGAAAGAATAGCTTGCTATTTGCCTATGGAGTCACAGGATCAGGAAAAACACACACAATGAATGGTGAGCTGCAGGATGGTGGCATTATCCCTCGTTGTTTGGATGTTATTTTTAACAGCATTGGTCACTACCAGGTATTTCAAAAATAAAAATGTCGCAATACAGTTGTACTAACTAATCTTCAATCTACCAGGCTAAAAAGTATATCTTCAAACCAGATAAAATGAACAGTTTTGAAATCCAAAGTGAAATTGATGCATTATCAGAAAGGCAATCTGAAGCTCAAACTTCAAACAAGTTCAAGTAAGAATACCAAATTCTTAAAAATTTTTGAAACAATCTAATTATAATTGCGATACTTTAGGACACCTGCACGCAGAGGACAAGAGAACGAAGGGCCGCGCGTAACGGATGCTACACGGATTTCAGCATTAGATGAAGACCAGGCTTATTCAGTTTTTGTAACGTTTGTTGAAGTTTACAACAATACAGTCTTCGATCTGTTGGACGATACTCCTATCGATCCTCTTCGACCTGGCAAGATACAATCAAAAATCTTACGAGAAGACCAACATCACAATATGTAAGTGAACAGTTCACTTGTTAAGGTGAGCTGCTTTAACCTATTTATTTGCAGGTATGTTCATGCTGTGACTGAAGTTGAAGTTAAGTCGGCCGATGAAGCTGCTGAAGTTCTTGCCAAGGGACAAAAGCGACGCCGTGTTGCTCACACTACTCTCAACGCAGAGTCGAGTAGAAGCCACTCCGTATTTAACATCCGCGTTGTTCAGGCTCCGCTTGATTACCAGGTATCATCGATCGATCACTAAGTCTGCGATTTTAATTAAAAAACTAATCAATTGTTAATTTTAAGGGTGCCATTCCAGAGAAGGTGCTAACTGTAGGACAGCTCTCATTAGTTGATCTTGCTGGTTCAGAAAGAAACAGTCGAACTAAAACCACTGGCGAACGTTTGCGTGAAGCTGGTAGCATCAACAACACCTTGATGACGCTTCGATCTTGCTTGGAAATTCTGCGCGAAAACCAATTGAATGGCACTAATAAAATGGTGCCCTACCGTGATTCTAAAATCACACATCTTTTCAAGGTAAGCGTCCTGTCAAGTTCATAATGTATCTAATATTACTAAATGCTAAAATGTTTTGTAAACAGAGTTACTTTGACGGCGAAGGAAAGGTTAGAATGATTGTTTGCGTGAACCCGCGTGCGGATGATTACGACGAAACTCTTTCCGTGATGCGTTTTGCTGAAATGGCTCAAGAAGTGCAAATCGCTCGTGCCGTACAGCCCAATATTCGCTTGGAAGCTACTCCTCGAGCAACGCCAGCTGGAAGAGACGCCCTTCTCCCAGGCCGCAGAAAGGCCAATCGTGTTCTAACCGAGGCATATCGCAAACTGGAACAGGTTTTTATTCCATCAATGCGAGTTTATTAGTCTCATATTTAACTTCAATGTGATTTTGCAGGGTGGAATTTCGAACCCCCAATCAGAAGTGCCGTTTGACATTGATATGGTTTTCAGTGCGGCTCGCTGTTCGTGGCCTCCTCTGGAATTACAATCAGCATCGGATGATCGACTTATAACGGCCTTGGTTGAGTATCTGCAGGTAGTTGTTTTATATTTCAGCATAAATTTGCGAATGCTATACACGTGTGTAATTCCTTTCTCAAAGGTGCGAATCCGTGATCAACAGAGTCGCCGGGAGCAGCAAATGAAGAAATGTGTCGAAGTCCGAACTCTTATTCGTGAAATGGAAGAGGAGCTCATTTTGAAACGTCAAGAGAACTTGAGTTTGAACGAGCAATTAAAAGATGAGCGTTCGCGTTGTCAAACATTTGAAAACCGTGTCCTCAATGCGGAATCGGCTAACGCTACCTTACAGCGCCATGTACTCGAGCATCAAAAATACGCCAGGTAAATATTCCCAGATAAAAACGGCTATTCACCAGTTTTTAATTTTCGTCTTTCTCATTTAAGGTTGTTGGAAGAAGAGTTGAAGGAGAAAGATTGCCTTCTTAATCAGGGTGAGATGGAAATCCAACACGTAAAAGCCAAGGAGAAGACAAAACGGCAATTGGAACGCGAAAAGTTAAAGAAAGAACTGGACCGTTATAAGCAAGTAGAATCTCAACTTCAGCGACAAACAGAAAGATTTCTGGTTATGCGCGACTTGCTGGATGCCGGCTGCTCAGTTAAAGTTCCTGGCACAAGTGGATCTAGCGAATCCGAATCACGCACGCCTTCGATTGGAGCTACACATCGCGTCTCTGATCCCAGAGTCGTTGGAACCCCTTCTTTAAGAGTAAGATGCTAAAATTCCCTCTGGGTCGATCAAGATTGTCTAATTTGTATTTTTTTTGTAGGGACCAGTTGTATCCACTAGGAAACGCCGATCACGTTCTGTAGATCCTGGTAAGGGATGGATAGACCATCGCCCAGAAAACACTCTTGAAACAGATACCGTTTTCCAACCACAAATGAATCGTGCTAAATCCATTACTAAATTAGTAGATTCCAAAACGATCACCGATCCAAAGGTTTCGAAATACGTTCTGACAACGCAAGAACAGGTAAATTATTGGATCACTAACAGCACATTCCAACCAAGCTTATACTTAAAGGATGTTTTTATTTTTGTCTTTCTTAGGATTCGTCCGGAGAAATCGAAACGAAACTTTATAAAGGCGACGTGTTGACTACTGTCGGTGGTGGAGCTCAGGTAAATACTTAGTTAATTGTTTTTGAATACCCAGATTTTTTAATTTCTCTATTTCGAAAGGTTGTGCTGCAAGACGTTGAGATTCTTCGACATTCGTCACCAACTGCTGCCAAGCGCCATAGTGATGGCAGACTAAAGGATGTACACAGTCGTGTTGCTGATATTGAGAACCGTTGCGGCTACGCCATTGAAGGACACGGTCGCGTTAAAAAGCACTGCCCTTGAAAGAACTTGCTACCCTGCCCGAACTGATCGACGAACAAAATTTCTTGAACTAGGTTAGCGGATTTCCCTCTCTCGCCCCTGCTTTTTTCGCTTCACTTTTAGCAATTCGTCTTGAAAAATTTTTTGTATTTCTTTTACATGTGCATTATAACTTTACTATCGTATTTCGTTAATACATAATACACCGAACAGCTATGTCAACAATTGGTTTGTCTTGAAACTCACTAACTCAGACATCTCTCCACTTACATACTCTCCCCTCTGACAAGGTGAGATCGTGGAAGTTAATCAGTTATGCGTTACGTTAAGGTAAGAAGAACATGTGATTATTCATACGTTCTATTTAGGGCTTTCGCCAAACGTTATCGCAAGTATTTACATACATTTCTTTCGAAGATGTCGAAAATAGAGTAAAAAGGTTATTTTTGTGGAGGAAGAAATAGCGAGTTATTTTTGTGGAGGAAGAAATAGCGAGTTAGCGACATCGAGCTTCGGAAATTGGCTGGCAGAGCGGCAGCACTGCTTTCCAGTCCTTACGGAAGTTCGTCTGCAGTGTAAAAATGAAGAATAACTTATGAATTGTGAGGCTGCAAACTCAGCATGGCGTTGTAAAGAAGTTTCAACCGTTGAATTAATATTTAAATGTGGTGGGTTGAGTCTGAGCCGTCCAGTAAAAAAAATGTTAGAAACAATCCAGGATTCCCAGATAACTTCGGTACAAGAAGTGAGGTATGCATTGTTTCACCTGCAGTCCTGCATATTCAATCTCTCTGTGCTGATAAAAGTGAAAGAAAGAAGTGATACAAGAAGATTTTGTTCTGTGTGTTTTTTACGGGACAAGGTTACCCCATAACTTAGCTTGAAAACAACAATAAGCCTTTCAAGTACAGTGTTGTGAGTGTTTAAGTTACAGTTGTGTGAGTTGTGACTGTTTAAGATGTCTTGTTGGCTTATGAAAAATCAAGTGATGAAGAAGAACAAGTACCTCATAAAGTGAACCCAGATCGAGTGTCAGCCATTACATGAACTGCCAGATCCATCCGTTTAGTACCATAACGAGATCTCCAGTCTACATGGGAATCAATGGGATGGCAGTTCCACTGGTTCCACAGCAGGCAACAAAATATCACTGGTGTAGAAAAGTGTTAGCCAATAAGAAGGAACGTCGACTCAGTTTTCACCTACGTGTTCCATAATCGACGGAGAATAATCTTTTTTGATTGATATGTTCAAAATCATTATCACTCACCTCTGCAGCCAAAGTTTTACAACACGAGCCACAATATTATTGAGTAAGACTTGTAATTCTTGTTTGTGTGTATAATTTAAGTAAGAATAACATTTTCTGGATATTTTAACGGAATTCCTTATTTATTTTTATAGACTAAAAATCTTCGGGTTGACGGGTTACGACCGACACGGGCGCAAATACTGGTTTATTGCAAGACGCATCTTTGTCGAAGGAACTGGTAACCAGGAAGAAATTGACGTTGACAAAGACACTAGCTACAGTTGAAGAAAAAACGAGTATTAAGGTAAATGCAATGAAACTACCTAGTTTTGTCATAGTAACGTTAATAATTCGAATTATTGTAGGCAACAACAAATCCTATCTGGAACTTGACGAAGTAGTTGCTAGTAGAGAGGCCGTTCAGATGGTCGTCAAATTGAGAAAGAAGGAGAAAACAAACCTAATGAAAGCCTATCGGTCGATGCAATCAAATGACCAAATAGAAACTGATAAAGTTGTGAAAAAGTGTGCCATCTGTGTAGAATCGAGCCATGAGAACCACCAGCTAATACCAGTACACCAATGACCAGCGGAACTTATTCCACACGATCCTCGACAGGCATTATTGTGGCGCGACACGGCGACAGGCACTTATGTTGCCTAACTAATGGTTCTGGAGGAGTCACTATCAAGGAGAAAAGCAGTGCTACTCCCATCAAGCCGCAATTTCATTTACCAGACGGAGTAATTTTCAAGTCGGGCAAGACATACAGAAGACGTATGTCACCCAGTACACGAGCAATCTACTTGCGCTTAGTAAGAAGAAGAATCGGTCGTCAGAGGAAAGAAACCGCAAATATTGCTGATTGCACAAGTTATCATCACTAGTTACCGGAGAGTTTTAAAAAGTGGTCGGCTAGTGCATTCGGCAACATGTTGCTGACTGTTCGACTATGTTGTTGCAATTTCACCCTCATCTGCCTGCTATTTCCACGATGGGCTGTATGTATCCAAAAGTCGAGTCAAAATAACTCGTCTACTGACCAGTGCTGACTGCTGACCCTCTGGATCCTGGTTGCCTGAATCCGCCCAATTATTTTCTCTTCCGTCTCTGGCATGAGTCACTTGGTCACATTCTTCTCACAACTTCAACAACAGACAACACTTGAACGTTAAGAGCGTAAGGTGATGAACGAGGAAGAGAAAAAGGATAAAGAACTAGAAGAGGAGATGCAATGTCTACATACCGTTCATTATGCCAAAGTCATAAAACAGGAACAGTTGATGGTAAAAATTTTAATTTCGTTTTAAACCCGACAGCTAATGAGCTTTTTTTATTCTATTCAAAAGATTTGTAAAGTGCAAGGGTTCCGTCTTTATGGCCACGTGAGTTGTCGCTAGCTGTCTGCAACTCACCTTATGCGACGCCTTGATATCAGACAATGCGGATTAAGAGCTGGATCTTGGCGAATCATCAATTCATCACTCATACCTGAGGTAATTTTGTGAGTTCATTCTTGTAACTAGTTTTAAATTAATTAAATTTGTCGTTTTTTTTTTAATAGAAGGTCTGGAATCTCGGTATGTTCAAGCTAATCCTGCAACTGTAATCGAAACTTATAGAAACTTCCCACCTGATCCAGCCATGGAACGGCTGGTGGAACGGCTGACAGGCAACACGTTCAACGCGGATCATCTGTGATTGTTCATTGTTGTGGGTATGATTTTTTATAAGTTAACCCGTTGGCTGCCACGCATTTGTTCTCTCCTAGCTCCTTAGCACGGGCCGCGCTGTTCGGTCTCGTGGTTTACATGCCGCGGGGTCGGACAGTCGCACCAGCCCCAGATTCGCCGAAAGGCCCCGTTAGGCAGTGCACCATAGGGACTTCCCCCTTGTCGATACGGTGATGGATTCTAGAGGCGTGCATTCCATCTTCTCCTGTCACCGTGTCAGCCCGGACTTGTCAGCAATGGCAAGTCCCACCTTGGTCATGGATCCTTCGGACATGGCGCGTAGAGTAGTAGAAAAACAACCTACAGGTTGTATGGCGTGGCAGCCAACGGGTTAACTTAAGTGTATGTAATTATGTATGTTTGTATAAATTGTATGCTTATAAAATGTGGAGGAATTGTGGGTGGAGGTGGGGAAAAGGACAATATATCACAATTCTATTCTCAATTCATTTATGTTTATTTCATTTAGTCAGTAATCAAGACTTAGGCTACATCATTTAATAAGCAAAATAAGAGAAAAAAACCAACCGAACCCGCTAAACAATAATTTTTTAAAATAAACATTTCAGCCTTTTCATTTACGAAAACCCCCATACGATCAACAAGTACATAAACAATGCTATAGTTTTTTTATGTTTCATTGCCCCCAATCAATTTTCTAACAAACAAATTTTACTTTTATTGAAAACATCTAGTTATTTAATTCTCCTATTCTCTCTTAAGTAGCACATTTTTTCCTCTAGAACAAGAAGAACTTTTCCGTTCTCTCTACTCACACAGTTATTGAGGTAAGATAACAAATATTCTAGAAAATAAGCTTTTCAAACTGACATTAGAATATCAGTGATCTCTGGTTCTGTTCTGGCTTCACTAATGTACTCCACCACTTAATTTAAACACACAAAATGGTTTCAGTCATGTGCCTTTCTCGACACCACAGCAGCGGAATTAGCGGTAACAGCAACACTAAGAGTAGCAGATGGAGGTGACAGTTGCAGACTAACAACCACAGTGAAAGCTGTAGCAGTTGCACCCATCACTGCTTTCTGCTTGCTAGTTGCTACAAGCCAGCATCTGCCCCTGAGCTATTCTTGAATGACACTGTCGTAAGTTGTTGAAGAATAAGGGAACCACCATGCAGACTTTGCACCAAGATCTTCTGAACTTTCTTCGTTGAGTCTCTATCACCCACATTATGGGTTTAGCCTGTTTGCGCCAAAGGTTTGGTTTTTCCAGATCTGATGAAAAGAATAAAATGCTGATTAGATATAGATCCAAAATGAAGTAAATCAGTGTTTTGATTTGTGGCCATTCTCTAACTTATGGCCACTTTGTGTCAAACTGTTTAATCACATAATTTGCCTTGTGATCAGGAAATCTTATCTTAAATGAGCAAAAGAAATGCATGTTATTAGCTATCAAAATACATTTAATTCCTCGATTACAAGAATACATAAACTATGTATCATGTGATCTAAAGAACCCTACAGATTTAACTTTTGATTTCAAAAAGACATAACTAAAACACTTAATCAGAAATGAACGAAAAAGTTGGAAAAGTGTCATCTGTCAAGTAATAAAGTTTGACAGAATTTTCTGATCTCAAAGAATGAAAATTTCAACAAAATTTATACAGAATGTTGGAATACGTTGAAATAGATGAGGAAAATATTTAATGTTCAATTTGATAAATACTCAGGGAAAACGTCAGGAATCGGAAAACCAGGAAAACCCAATCAGCCTTCTCGAACAATGGCCATTTTTGGCCGCACTGCAGAGCGCAGACGAACTTCCGTGAGGACTGGAAAGCGGCGCTGCCAGTTTCTGAAACTCGATGTCGCTATTTCTTCCTAGTTCCTACATAAAAATTGCTCTGCTTTTTATTTCTGACATGCAAATGGATATGACATCACACATCAATACGTCGCAGAGGAAAAGCGTGAATGGCGAATATTTTAAAAATCATTAAATGGTGCCGTTCCATTCCACTGGTGTCGTAACTTAAAAAAAGCTATTTACAGTCCATCAGAAACTTGAACGGGGTATTATCGACATTGTATCTTCAGTCGGTGATGCATGTTACCAATTCGTCATCATATCAGGCTGTATCCGGAATTGAACAACAGTTCTCCGATTTTTTCACGTGAACGCAGCTCTCTAACCACATCGACAAGGTGGTTTGAATTTTGAAAACATCGAAATCAAAATAAGTAACTAACGTAAAAAAAAACATTAACATTAAGTCAAAATATTTTCATTGTTTCTATTGGACATGCCAACGATACTTATAATGGGGGAACATATATGTGATTAAAACCGGCCTCTTGGCCGGTGGCCCGAAACATAAAATCTCAAATTAGGGCGAAAGGGATAAAGAATAAAGATGGCAGCGGAATTAACAGGAAGAAACGTAAAGCGACAGGATAAAACCTTAGTTCCACTATTTCCTTTTCTTATTTTTTACTTGGATCAAACTTAAAAATTAAAAAATGCCAGCACCCTTCTTCAATTGATCGCGCTTCCATCCAGGCAACGCGTCATAAGCGGCACGTTCCATTTTGAACACACGGGAAAACTCGGCATCGTGAAGAGACAGCTCCTTCTGACTGGGATTCACGTCAGCGGGAAGCTTCTCTGCGTCCTTCTCTTGCAAAACAACTAGCGGATATCGATTTTTCTCGCCTCCAACACCCTTAATGGACATGGTGATTGTCATGTTGGGATTGGTTTTCATGAGTTCTGCTTTCATTTTCTCGAAATCCATTCGGTTCTGAATTTGAAATTAGTGAACGAGTGTCTCTTTGTTACAATTGTTAATTTACGCAACATTATCTGTTTTTATTACCTCCCAGCTGGTGGGGTCCCAAGCGCCGAAAAATCCCGTGAAAGTGGGCGGTTCGCAGCCCTGGTGAACCTTAAGAATTGGAGTATCCATATCACGTCCCTTAGGATCGGTACGCAAGTATTCGACAACGCCCTTTTCAACCAAAGCGACTTCTTGTTTGTTGGAATTGACACCAACCCAGATGAAGATCGAATGCCAAGCATCAAGCACCATCACGTCCTCCTCGGCTAAATCGGTTTGATTAAATTCAAGGATTTCCTCTACCTATTGTGTTAAAAAAAAATGTTAAGTTGTGCAACATGTCAAAAAGTATTGCAACGTTCGCTACCTTCATGTTTCCGGTGGCATTTGAGCACTGGAAGAGACGTGGTTCATGTTCATGAATCTCTTCGGCTGTTCGCATGTCTGTTACGTAAGGGCCTTTGCCTCCAAGCAATGTCCAAAATTCATCCTTTTCTTGACCTGTAACGGTAATACAAATAGCAAGATTTATAGCAGTTGAAAAACGAAGTAATATAGCGATCAAGTTACCTTCGGCCATAATCTGCGAATCAGCTTTACCATCAGCCGCGACTTTCTTGGCCATTTCACGCTCATCGCCGGTGCAACCCTTGCCGCACCAAATGAAAACGACAGTTGGGGAAAACAAAATGAAGACATCGTTGGAATTGAGAGAAGAGGCTTTCAGCGGAACCTGCAAATATTTTTGATTTCTTTCGTAAGACTTTTCATATTTTTAAAAAGATATTGATTCTCAACAATGTACCTGAATAGCCTTAGTGTTGTGAGCGGCATTACCGCGAACTTGGAGCATATAAGTATTTCCCAAAACATCATCCTTTTCACCTTCTTGGGACTCGAAAGAAGAAGCCCGTCCACCCGAGTAAATAATCAGCTTGCCACCAAACATGGCCAGGAAATGCTCCGGTTCTTTTCCTTGGATTAGTCGGATTTGAACAGCTCGACCTCCGAGTTTGTTATCCAAGGAAACGGCCATCACTGCAGCAGTACCCTTTTCATCTTGTCCGGCAGTGGCACCCTTTAATTTCAGACACATTTAATCGATTCGGTACTCCATGTCTAATATTTATTAAAAATTAACGTACCAGCCAATAATAGATGATGTTCTTTTCAGTACCGCCGGCTGTGTACGCGTAATTGATGACGTAGCAATCGCCAGCGTAAAACTTGCCGTGCTCAGAGAGAGGAACTGGAGACAGCTCCTTATCGATAATGCGATAAACTTCCTTTTTACCAGTGCCATCGTCAACCATTCCTGCTTTAGCCGCAGCCTTGGGATTCTCGTGGAGGGTCGATGCGTCAAATTTCGTTTGAACAACTTTGGCGACTTTGCTAGCTGTAAAATAAATTCTAGCGTCATTGTTTTGTCTCAGGGGAAAAAAAAAGAAAAATAGAATCCTCACTTGAAGCTTGTCTTCCAAAGCCAACAGCTTGATCGCGTACTTTCCAGTCGCGGAACAAGGACTTGAACTCTGCAGGTTCACCTCCATCGAGCACGCGGACCACGTTGGTGTTTGGTGGGTATTCCTTCTTTTTGGCAAAGCTCTGGCCATTTCTCATTGCCTCTGTGCGTTCTTGTTGAGTTGCTTTCTTGCCAACCCAGACGAAGATACCTGTTCCGCAAAAATGATTATCATCAACATTTTAATTTGTAATTGGAACCAAACTATTGGCTGACTAAAATTACCATTAGCGCCATTGTCAATAATGAAGCTGTCTTCCGACTTCAAATCGGCTTGGTAAAGGGGTCCTTTCTTGATCTCGGTGACTTTCAAAGTGCCATCTTCATCCGTGCAACGGTACAGTTTAATCTCAGTGAAAGTGGTAGTTTCCACAGCTTCATCTTTTTCGGCATCGGCAGCTTTCAGCTATTGAGATCATTTACATTTAACATCACAAAAGTAACTACTGAATAGGAATTTGTCTTGATTCCATACTTTTTTGTCCTTGATGGGGAGTATAGCTTCAAATGCTGCTCTCTCAGCATCTGGCAACGCAAGTTCTTGGCCATCTTCGACGATGACCAAAGTGCTGTAGGATTCACCATGATCACCCTTCAAGGATTGCGCAAGCTACACAAACAAAATGAGAACATTAATTATTTGAATTCTGGACAGACATTGAAAAATAAATGGTTCGCACCTTGGCAGCGTGCATTTTCTCCATGTTATTAGCGGATCGGCCAACCCATCCGAAAATGTATTTCTTACAATCCAATACGAAAACATCGCCTTCGTTCATCAGAGACCAGGAGACTTCCGGAAGTTGGCGCACAATCGGATTCCGTTTGCCTTTGACCGAGTACAGAGCAGGATGGAATTCATCCGTTACATGTTTGAAGCCAGATGCAGCTCCTCCAGGCAAAATCCTAAATAAATAAACAAGAAAGAATTTAGCTTAGCTCTGCTATTAATCTAAAGTCCTAAAATACCTAATGCCATCCTTGAAGTAAGTCATGAATCGAGTAGATTCGCTGCCTTCGACTTCACGTTGCTGGACAGGTGAGCCACCCAAATAATCATCGAGCTCGACAGCCTTGATGGCAACTACGCCAGCTTCATCTTGGGTAGTTTCCGTTCCGAGCCAATAGTGAATGAAACGTTCAAGTTTTCCGCTTGATGCTGCTTTAATTTGCTGTGAATGAAAAACATTCGATATGATTAACCGCCATTCGCAGCGTCCCTAACCATTTTAAAAGGCCTTATCTATATCGCAACCGTCTACCATACGTTGTGATAAAAACCTATGTTATCTAAACTTGCCAGGCAAAGTTTGGCAGAAATGTCAAATAATGGCTTTAACTGAAGTTGAAAGAAATAGAAACACCGGATAGACAGTTATAAAGATACCTGAAGAAGAGTGCCACAAGGCTGGCCAGTTTCGAAAGCGCTGTAAATCAGGTACGAGTCACCGGCATGGAATTTGCCATATGCCTCTTTAGGTAGCTGCACAAGTTTCAAATCCTAGATAAAAGAAAAGGCGTCCTATTTTTTTTGTTCTATTGTTTGCTGCTATTCATTAACGGTAAAAGGCCATACTTCGACACGCCAGATGATGAAGGCGGTACTGTCCTTGGACACAGCAATGAAAGCCGGATCGACGACGTTGTGGTGGTTGGTGGGGGTGGTCATGGCGCTAAAATCGAGAGAGTTAATTACCAAAACGTTAGAATAATTCAAATAAATGCTGAAAATGGGAAGACGGAATAATTGGGCCAATGGTGTACATTAAATGGTTAGGCATGACACGTCAAAATAGATAGCCTGATAACGAAATTCAGTCCTATCTACGTTCGATACGTTGCTTATATACTCATTGTTCCGCACTGTTCTACTACTGTAAAACACCATTTAAGGATGTTTTGGTATCTAACTCTTGAAATAGAGTTTTATGTGCAAATATGTTTCTTTTTGTTTCGATTTCACAAAAAAACGTCTGCGCAAAATTCCCAATTAAACCAAGTTTTAAAATCAAAGATAGCGAAAATAGCGGTAAAGATAATGGGGAAAAGTGAATTAAGACTTGCTCAGCATTCGAGAGGCTATGTTAAAGCTAGACTGCTTAGCAAGAAAAGTTTGTAATTTAAAAAATATGATTACCTGAATTGTAAAGGAGAGAAAATTCGTGAAGAAGACTCGGTGCTCTGTACTGCAGTTGCCGGATAACGGAACCGAATGCGACCTGTAATCTCTATCAGCCTAGTTTAGGGATAGAAACGAGTTTCGCTTTTATCACTCGGAGAGAATGAAATATATTAGTCCTCGATAGTCATCACATGTTCTTTCCTTATCGCAAGCGATGTCATGACGACGTCGGTGGAAAAAACATTAAGTCAAGAATAAGCTTTCGTGTCCACAGACGTTTGCAACAGAGCATATGACACCCATCGCTCGTCACATTTAATCTACATTTTTTTGGACGGTTCCAATCCAAATATCAGTCCGGATCAAAAGTCAGATTGGAAATCGAACAATAGCGCACGTTGTGCAATGAACTTACGATCGTTGAAACAGCTCCGTCTAGCCGAGACCATACACCTCTCAATGGAGTGAAGCATAATTTATGATCCAGCACATTTCTCGAATTAACACCGGCCAAATGCAGCAACTTAATTAAAATAATAGATAGATTACTTAATAGGTTATACGGAATGTGTGTCACATATTCTTGATAAATTTTACACTGGAATCTTATTTGGCAGTTTAGAAAAAGGTTGACTTGGAAAAGGTTTCTTATCAGCCTGGAGCTTTATATACGCCTTGTCAGTCGTGATCTGTCCGCCTTTTACGATTAGCTTACGATCACTTAAGGAATTCAAGTATCAAGGACATAAAAGAAAAGAAAAATACGCAATAAATCTGCTCTGCATTAATCCACAAAACATTATTAAAGAATTGAAAATTACCTCATGAAGATGTTATCGTTGAAGAGATTTTGGAATCGGAATTCAGGGAATCGATAAAAAAATCCAACTTGAACGAACCTTTTCCTTCAAAAGTATTCCCTTAATTTCAAACCCGGAAAAAATAACAGGTATTTTGTTCTTAAAAGCTCAAATTTAAGATTCTTCTTATCAATCCTAATGATGCAAGATGTAGTCAACAAACACGTTAAACAATAGAAACAATATTATACCTGATGACGTTATACAGGGAGAAAACTAATCTATGAATTGAATGTATATAATTAAGCAATATTGTATCATGCCAATTACAAACGGTATATTCGATTAGGACAAAGGTTGAATGCACTGCCTTAAAAACGAAAAAGTTGATTATGTTAGTTGGTGGTCACAAAAAACGACACTAACCGTACACATCATCTGAATGTTTGCTTCTCCATCTATATTTTTTTGATTGAGGAATGGTGTATGTATTTTTAAGATGTAAGCATGTTGTATGTGTACAATAAGTCATTATAATATGCTAGAGGAGAAAAAACAAAACCGGAATAGGTGGCCTACCTATTCTGATTTAGGAAGAGCCGAACAAGAGCTACCGCTGGCAAAAATTAACCGACCATACCGACATACCATGCTTTTTGTTGGAAATCCACCGAACAGCCGCGAATAAAAAAATAGTGATTACGTTCGCGAATCAAAACAGTCCGGTGTGATCATCCAAGAGGAAAAATATACTGTACCATTTTCTCATGACTTAGGTTCGGCGTACGTGGCAATCAACAAATGCGTAAAGCATGATTGAAATATTATCGACAATTGAATCAAGGTAAACGAATCGTATGTATACTGGTGGACGCGTGACTTCCTGGAGACGCTTTTGTATCCCTTCTCTCAACAGATGAAATGCTATACATCCTTTCATTTGTCGAAGTAGCGAGAGGGATTCAGTTACCATGTAGAAAGATATTTTTTTCCCCTAATTTCTACCACCAAGAAAAAACTGGGCCTTTATACTGGAAACGTTGAGTAAAAGTATCGCTGAAGTTCCGGAACGCAGCGGTAGTCCCGACGTGACCCTTGGATCTATTTTAGGAAACAATCAGTTAGTCTTGCTTGGTTCATTGAGGCTAAGATTTTGACAGGTAACCTTTCCACGATGACTGGAGGCATCTGTACCAACTGGACAGGAGACTTTCCGTCTTTCAAAGCTTGGCTCAGATTGAGCAATTGTCCTCGCATGACGCCCATTTGGCGTTCGTACATGTGACGATCGAACCCCTTATCTTCCTATATTTGTCAATATCATAAGGAATTATTCATGAGACAATCATGCAATAAGAATTTTCGGGAAGCTTTACCTTGAAGATCATGTAAAGTTCATCACATAAGTCTTGGACAACATTCATGTCAGAAATCAAAGGCAATATTAAATCTTTGATCTCTGTTGAAAACGGGATTTTGGCGTAGGGCAGCCAAGCCCAGTGGAATGGGTAGGCTCTCCATGAATCTGGGTGTTTGAAAGGAAACGCCAAACCATTATCAATTGCAGCTATCTTCACTTCCGGCATTTTAACTATCGACCAGTCATCCTGCTAAATCACCAATTTAAAGCCAAATCATTCCAAAGTTCGAAAGAAAAAACAAATTGTTAACTCAGCAAACCTCTTCATTAGTAGCTTTCACGTCGGGTTTCTCGTACTTAATTAACCAGTTGTCGTTGCCTCGATCGGTATTACGAATGATAAAATCAAGGATAACTAATTTCTCAAACTGAAACTGAAAATTTTTCTTTATGGTTTCAGGAAGAGGATCAGATTCCCAACGCCGCAGCCAGTAATCAGCATCCTTATATCCTTCAACAAATAGCTGAAAAGAGCCCACCTAAATTGAAAGCAATTTTAAAAGATTTGTTTTTGCTGATTTTTCAAGAAAGAACGACTTACTTTAGGTGGTAATCCGATGCGATGAAATCGTCTGCCAACGCTTGGGAAGTGATCTGAGACTAGTTTTTTTACATGCGACTTTTCTCGATCTATTCTAGAATAATTAAAGGTTTCACTGACAAGCATGACGACTTTGGTCCTTGGCACGACGTTGAGCCCAAGCTTTTGGTCAACGATAGAGGCACCTGCTTCTGACAGATAGCCCTGATTGGGTACCAAACATGATCGCCCAAATAAACAGGGACAACATAAACTGTGAAGCCATTTAGTCCACTTTGGATTCAAACGGCCGTAGGGTTCTTCATCTTTTGGCTTGAAGACGCCGATTACTTTCTAATAAATTTATTGAAACATTTATGTAGACTGAGAACTCTAACAGTAAACTATTTGCTTTGCCTTACTTCTTCAGCATCCTTTACAAAGTAACTTCCAGATGAACCTTGATATATCCGCTCAGGATAGATTCCATGTTCAATTGCAAGCTCAGCAGCTCTAACAATATCACTAAATTGAGGATCATCTATTTAAAATAAAACCAAAATGTTTGTTTATATTTCATGGGTTCGAAAGATGTGAAATAAATCCGAGTTACCAGGAAAATAGTTAAATGTCAAATCAATCTCCATTCTACTGTTCAGTAAAGGCTGGTACTCCTGTACACCTCTTGTAGAATCTAGAGAGAAAAAAGAGGTCAAACAAAAAAAAAATTTTAAGTGTTGGCAAACAAAGGAAAAATTTTACACAAATTTGTTTCCATCACAAGGAAATAATTCAACAAGTTTGATAGTTAGATTTCTTAATCACTTTGTAGGGTGCTGTATCCAACGTCAGGCAAAAGAGCTGAATCATCTGAAGTAGAGGATGTGGTTCTGGTTTTAGCAGTTGGTGCAGTAGATTGATAACTTTTCACGACCGCGCCGTTAGAATGACTACGACTATTATGATGTAACGGCTGTTCCTCGGTCGAGTTGTTTTCTACAAGTGCAGTCGAAGTTGCTTCGACAGAAACCAATTCAACGTCGACTAGAAGCTCAGTCCGAGTGATGTTCACTGAAGACATGTAGAGGCACTCAATTTCGAATCAAAACAGTCAAACAATAGCTTAATTTTGCCCGAAATAAGTCGCAAAAATTACTATCAACGATTTTCTGTAGTGAGTCAAATCTGCCCTGCTTAATCTGGGAATCTAAAGCAAATAAGCAGGTCGCGATAAAGACAGAGAAGTACAGATTAAAGGAACCACTATATGGATTCATGTATGACCAGTGTCACAAGTTTCCTACTTTACTCCGCTTTTTTAGTGTCGCTAGTTGCAATGACCGAGAATTGCAGACAGAAATTCCGCTCCCTTGTGTTTTTTGGATAGAAGGTACTAACTAAACAGCACTCTTATCATTAATCATAAAAATTATTTCTTTCATGAAGATAAGGTAAATTTACGCCTCTTTGTGAAATATTATGATTAATTAAATGTTTTTAAAAAATTCCTTATCCACTGTGTATTTTTTCAGGTTTATTTGGGTCCTTGTTTAAATCTATTCTTTACCAGACTAGTCCACGTCATCGTGTAGCTTCTGCAACGAGCAAGCGGCCATATTAACCGGTTGACAGCTCGGTACCCTCCGTCGTTTCTTTGAAGATTTGTCGTCTAAAAACAACTTTCACCAGTTGGATTATTAGTTTACATCCTAGATCAAAATGAATATCTTCCGTCTATTGGGAGACTTGTCTCATCTTCTGGCTATTGTCATACTTCTGTTGAAGATATGGAAAAGTCGTTCGTGTGCAGGTACTGGGGAACAAAAACCATAAACAAAAATTCGCGCGGTACTTCAATCTCCAATCTTTCTCGTTCTTTAGGTATTTCGGGTAAGTCTCAATTTCTGTTTGCCTTGGTCTACACCACCAGGTACTTGGATTTATTGACAAACTATGTCTCGCTCTACAACTCTTTCATGAAGGTATTGTCAATCTGTTTAATATTGAACACATTACGGTTTATTTCACAGCTGTTTTGATTAGGTGGTATTCATTGCAGCATCCTATGGCACACTTTATTTAATGTATGTCAAATTCAGGGCTACATATGACCGAAATCATGACACATTCAGGTAAATGTTATTTCCATAGTCACATAAATCATAGTCGGCTATTAAAAATCAAGGTTTATTTTAATTTCCTCAGAGTCGAACTCTTGCTTATTCCTGTTGCCGCCTTGGCTCTCCTTTTCAACCACGAGTTCTCTGTCATGGAAGTGCTGTGGGCTTTCTCAATCTATCTGGAAGCAGTTGCGATCTTGCCCCAACTTTTCATGGTTTCCAAGGTAACTAACTTGTAAGATAAACTGAAAAAAAAACTTACATTAATCAATACTTTATTCCAAAGACTGGAGAGGCTGAATCTATCACATCACATTACTTGTTTGCTTTGGGCTCCTACCGTGCTCTGTACATCTTAAACTGGATCTACCGTTACTATGGTGAGAGCTTCCAAGATTGGATCGCTGTAGTTGCCGGCATCGTTCAAACTATTTTGTACTGCGACTTCTTCTACCTCTACATAACCAAAGGTAAGAAATCACAATTTATTACCTGCTAAGGGCAAGGCCAATTACAAAATTTTCATCTTTTTTTTCAGTTCTCAAAGGAAAGAAACTGCAACTACCAGCATAAACAAATTTATTATCTTCATCATCATCACCAGGAATTTGTTGGCAAATTGTCACGCCGCAACAAGATGGAGATGAGAAGAAAGCAAGTGTGTATGTGTGTGTGTTACATGCAGATTGGCCTTTTAATAATTTCCTTTCCGCGTTTCATTTTAATGTTTCTTGATTATTTTTTCCTGTTTATCCTGCAAAGAAGGAAAAGCTTGAGCAAATGAATTTTTCGCAAAGCCAACAAAGGATGCGATTTTCAGCTCATGATACAGGGGGCTAATTAAAATTTGTTTTCAATAAAAGAATTTTTTTTCTGCTAAACATAAAGTCCGTTCACGTTACATCTTCCACCTGTTGTCCACTGTACACGGCATAGATAGGAATGGAGCGGCATTATTTAGAGTGGGGTCTCTATCTTTTAATTGTATTGCATATATTTTCCTTGAACTTGACATTCATCCGGTTCTGTGATGGCCATGTCGTATAAATCATTAGGTAAAATAGTGTAGTACACGGCTAATCTAATATCGCTTATTAATGGTTGACCTTTTTCATCTTGACCGCAGTTCAACTTCAAATCTTTTTTTTACGTAACTCCAGACTAATACCGTACTGTTATCTTCTTCTATATACTCATTTGCGGTAACCTCCAAACTTTAGCTTAGATGACCTCGCATGGCGTAACTATTGCACAATTAATCAACGACTTAGTAATGCACCAACACAAATGTTTACCTTTTATCCAAAGGCCATCATGTCGGCACTCAACAGTCATCACGCTCATCACCACAATCTTCTTATTAGTTTTATGTAAATATTTCCCTAGTGAATTACACGAAAGACCAAGCATTTAAGAGCACTAAGCATTGAAATTTATCATGTGACAATTGCGTTTTTCAACAAGTAAACTTACCCACATACTTAACGGGAAATGTCGACTCGTTGAATGGAATCCAGAATCTTCTACGCAGGAAATATTGCGAAAGCTTAAGGATTACAAACGGCCAACACAATTTGGCGAGTGTCGCAATGGGAACAGCATGAATAATATCTCTTTCAACTGATGGGCAGGGAGATACAAACGTGACAAACAAAAGTTGTTTCTTTAAGATTTGCCAAGGCTCGACTTGTTTTCACGATCACATATCAAAATGATTGCGCATCAAATTTCTTTATGACAGTGACATCGTACTACGCAAATAAAAGAAGTCATTTTTTTCCTTTTACGCCCATGTGTATAAATAATTCATGCTTAGTTCCTTGCACGTCAAACAAATCGAAAGTGCACAGAGGATGGTTTTCTAGCGAATATTTCTCGTAATGATAAAATCGTGTGAACTTAACTTTGTTGTCCAAAGATCGTAACCTGTGTTGATATTTCGTAACCTTTACCTTGAAAATTTTAAAATTAAACGGTGTAGGGCGTTGTTTCCTTGTAGTGTGTGCAGTTTGCGGTGACATAACGTTTGTTCGGAAAAGTGGAACCACTCTTTTTCTCAAAATGCCGAACACCTGTCGAAAAGTCGTGATCGTGAATTTGGAAAAAAAGAATCAATTGTTGTCCAGGGAGAACCCAAAAAGCCAATGACCTCCCCCAAAACACAAATATGCAATCGTTTTCAACTAGACATGCTGGGAACGTTGGCTAGTCGTCAATAATCAAGAAACGGCTGATAAGTGGCAAATGGCAGACGATTTCGAAGAACAAATGGGGAATCCTGGACGTGACTTGTCGAGCCGAGTTTGACTGCCGAACAATATCAGCAGAAAAGTCTTTCGAACCTGTTTCGGCCAAACGTTAATGGAACGTACGTGATGGAATCATAATGGAGCGCCAAGGCACCACCAGACTGTAGGAAACAAAGCCACAAGATGATGCTAATAACAATCATTCGCCGAAAATCCTGTTACCAGAAGCGGATGCTTATTTAGCCTTCCCAATGCCATCAGGTCACGAGTATCGCGACTCAAAAAGGATTCACCTTTTCTCAAATTTTTATGCAACGCAATAACCGAAATAACCACACATTTATCAAACGGGCCAAGATCCGATGCGGTCCCCTGGAAAAGCCCAGCGTGCACGGTCATGAAAGAATGAAAAATGACGCTTACCTTCACGCATATTGAAACTAACGATGAATGGTTTGTTTGCGAAGCGACCCAAAAAATAAAATAAAATGAAATAACGAGGATGCGCACGCGAATGGGAAAACGAGACCTTTTTTTCTTACTGCGAAAAAACAAACAAATTATGCACGGTCGACTTGTGGAAAATCTTACGTAAAAGGCATCCGAGCATGACAATCCCATTTTGAAAAAGAGAAACACCTCCCTCGGCCTCTCGGGTTTCCTTGATCGACTGATGCGCACATCACACAGATGGGGCAGTGTTATTTTGGCTGGAGCTGATCCAATCCGATAATATCGTTAAAACAAAAAACTTAACCTTTCAGAGATTGTGCAGTGAGAGAGAGAGAGACTATCGGGGTGTACAGTTAGCGGGTCATGGACCTCAGTGACCTCGTCGGTCGTTCCTGGTAAAAAAAAAATGAAAAACAAATGTCAAAAAATGAAACAAAAACAAACGGGATAAAAAAAAATAAGGAGCAACCTCCTCCTCCAGAGAAAACAAAAATGATAAAAGCTGCAATCATCTTGGAAATGAAACCGGGCCCATTTGACTGCATTTAAGATAAACCCTAGCGGCATGACCGTCTATGTAAACTTGCAAGCTTTGGAGGAGCCCATGGGCAGAATCATGTCAATCGTCGACTATGAAACATTGACTGAGTGTAAATGCACGAATATTAACCAACACGCCCTTATTATAAAGCTGCATTATGCACACCTATAGAACAAAAAACAATTCATTTTGTTGAGTCGATATTATGCAGCAATCGTTATCACGCGCTGTTTTTTCCCCCACATAAAAAGCAATTCATGCAAGCATGATATACCCTTGAGAAATGGGATGATGAAACTGATTGATCCAATCGGCTCGTTTTCTACTTGACGTGACATTCTGATAAGAGCAGAGGATTAACCACAAGAACCAGTCATTGCGTCCGGTCAAAAAATAAAATTTCTTTTCTTTTTCGAAACCATTGCCAAGGACAAACACACAGATAGGTATCGCTTGCCGCTAATGACTTGAAAAGAGAGGTGTGTGACGGCATCCGATGGACATGTTAAAAGACTTCCCCCCTATAGCCGCTGCTGCTGCCTCCTGCTGATCCGCCAGTGACGGCTACGAAACTCCACCTAGGAAAGATATAGCTAGATATAGATGCGTACGAGAATTATTTAATCTCCAGCCCTCGCCTTGGAAAAAAGTACTATCCCCCTCGCCAAGTTGGATATAGCCCCATGATAAAAACAAAAAAACCCTACGCCCATTAACGGCCGACGTCGTACATCACTTTGAATGTTTTTTTTTCTTCTTTTTTTCTTCTTTACTAAGCAAAAAATCGTTAACATAAAAAGAGATTAATGTGTGTGTGTGTGTACACGGACGAAAGAAAGATGTCTTGAATCGAATACCTAAATCATCATTATTATAATGGGTTTTTGTGTTTCAATTCTCTGTAGAATTGCGAGAGAAGGGGGGAAATCCGCTAACTTTGGTTTCTACACCCGCAAAGTGGCTGCTCACTCGCGCTCTATAGCCACACAACGGTGGATTCAGGTAGTCCACGCCCATCCTCGCCATCAGACTCTCTCTCTCTATATACACTCTTTTCTCCGGGCCTTTTTTTTTATTATTTTTTTCTTCCTTCCTTCTTCTATTTTAACGAAAAAAAGAAGATGTTAAAAAAGAACTTGACCGTCTGCCTGTGGGATGTGAGACTTCAGTCGCTGGCCAACCGTCCTTCGCGTTGCTCGATTTTGGCCTTTGAACACACTCTTGTGTGCAGCAGCCGCTCCAATCGAAAGAAGAGGACCGCTGACTTTGAATTGAGTTTTCTTCCGTTGATCCAGGGAAAGTGGGAGTCTGAAGTAAAATATAGTACGGAGGGAATTTCCAAATTGGAAGCTACCTAGCAGCTTTTTTTTATTCGCGATAGAGTTGGGGAGGTGATGACGTGTTGGCTTCTCTTCTAGTCTCCGCGAAGAAAAGACAAAAACATGACGGTAAGTCCTTTTAGCAACCCCATCCAGTTATCACTCCCATCCATCTTCACTTTGCTCACCACGCCGCCTGATATCGTTCGGACCACCCGCTACTATTTCAAATGAAATAGAGAAAAAAACGACGCAATTGAATATGCAATGGCACGTGACTCATAACCGAATCTGAATTGCCTCACACATAGACATCTCTAAAGGGAATTATTTTCGAGAAAAAATAAAAGGGCTGTAGTACGGTAGCCTTTATTTGCATATTGCCTTTCTTGTCTCTTCTCTCCTTGGCGAACCGGCTATTGACCTTGTTGTTGTCGACTATGGCTAGATATTTCTTTTTAAGTGCCGACATAATTCAACGTGCCCAGTCCCAACGAAATCAACGCCATTCTCAAGGAGCCAACAAGACACAGATCCGCCTCATTTTAACGATGCACTGGCCAAGTCAAAATTGGTCTATAATACACACTAATCCTCGTCTATAAGAAGAAGCAGATTGTACCTGTACAAAATCGAGACCTTGGCCTTGACGGGTTTGCAACAACCACACACTAACACTGGTTAGATCAGCTCACGCTAGCGGCTCCGTGGGTGGGGCAATGCTAATTTTCAAGGGTCCTGTTTCCCCCCTATCTTTAATTTGAAATCGTCTAAAATTTTCACGACTTGAAAAAAATGTACAAATTTCAAATGTCAAACAAGCCTGGCACAAAGAAAAAAGAAGAAATGAAGAAGTCTACAATAAAAATGGTTATCCTCTCGTCATTTTTACAACATGAAGTTTTGACGAACGACCTTGATACAAACCAAAGGAAATAAGAAAAGAGATCTAATCGGTTGCATCAAACTAACGCTCCTCTCTTTTCTTTTGGCAGCGCTGCAGAGACTCGACTTTGATGCTGATTGTTATGCTGGTTGCGTGCTCACTGGCCGGCCCTCTGCCAAAGCCGGTGCCATTCCCGCAGACCTCCTCCCTTTCCTTTCTGCAAAAGTCGAGTAAGTCATATACTTAGTATATACTTCTAAGCTATAAGTGTATGTTAATGACGAATATTTCACCATCCATTTCGATGCGCAAAAACAAGTCGTCGACTACGATCGCAACGTACAGCTCAGTTTGAAACAAGCAGACCCGGAGGTTAGCCCCGGGATGTGGGAGGGAGATATCGCCGGATTGTCGCCCGATGTGATTATATAACATTTTTTTTTCTTACAATGTACGAAAACAAGTTCAAGCGATATTAAAAAAAAAAAAAATTTCTTTTTGAAATTTTTTTTTAATGGCTGCGCACATTTTAGACGTACTACACTTGGCGTTTAGGACTCAAGTTTGATGTCTTTCCCGAACGACGATGGAAGAATGCAACAGTGCCTTATCACATAAGCCACAAATACAGTAAGAGCTCGAGAGATTTTTCAGTTGCGATTAGAAAAGAAAAGCGCATAGTTGGTCTTGTCCAGGATTCTCAAGTTAGATGAGAATCCGTAGAAAAATTCCTTTTAAATGTCTAACACACAACCTTTTTTCCCCCATAGACCCGGTCGACCGAGAAACCATACAAACAGCCTTGTACACCCTTGGATTGATGACCTGCATCGATTTCGTCCCATACGACGGCGAGGTGGAGGACTACTTGCTTATTTGGCCTGTCGAGGAACCAGCCGGGTAACGACCGCTTCTCACGATAAGAACAATTCCACTTTTAGTTCATGAAAAGAAAGAAAAAAAAAGGCCTTTGCCACCGAGCTGAGGGAAATATTTGTACTCATTCAAATTCTGGTTGGCTTCTGTCTATACAGTTGCTGGTCGTTCATCGGTCGTACGGGTGGGCAGCAGGTCCTGTCGCTTCAGCCTCCAGATAGTCAAGGTATGGCCACACCGACACAAAAGAAAAAAAAAAAAAAAAAAAACGGGTTTACCTCTAATCCGGACCCCAGCAACTAACAAGTTCTAAAAACGTTATCAAACATAACAGGTCCCAAGTGTCTGGGAGGGCCGGGAAAAGCTATTCACGAAATGCTCCACGCCTTGGGTATTTTTCACGAGCAATCACGAGCAGACCGAGATGACTACGTCACTTTGAATCAAGAAAATGTCGTTAAACGTGAGCCAATTTTGAACCGAAATTTCTCAAATTTTTTATGATCTATTTTCATTCCCTTCTTCTATTCAGCATTTTTGCATAATTTTGCCAAGCAGAGTTTGCTTAACACGACCTACGATTTCGAGTACGACTACACGTCCATTATGCACTACGGGACCCATTTCTTCAGGTAACTAGCCTTTCAAAATGAATTTAAAATGGAATATAAAGTGAAGAGATTTTATGTTCCATGTTCAAAATTAAGTGCGGGAAGAGACAAGCCAACGTTGGTGCCGAAGCGTCGTGATGCCAAGATCGGCCAGCGCGACGGATTGAGCCGGACGGATTGCTACAAAGTGAATAAGCTTTACGGTTGCTTCGAAATTTCACCTTACGAGAAGCTCAAGTACGAGTCTTTCTGTGACATACTCGGCCTTTGAGCTCGCAAACGATTTGCGGCCACTTCACCCTTTGATCGAACAAAAAAAAAATGTTTTAACAATATAAATTATGTCGTGCGTCGTGCCAACATACTTCTATCCTCTCATCAAATCTACCACTATTTCATCGTTTGTTGTGCTATAAAATCGCTATAAGTTTGTTTTCCAAAACCAAGAGACAAATCAGACGAGTTGAAGCGCGACACATACTCTATTCCAGGATGGAAAAAAGTTTTCTTTCACAGAATACAAGAGCCGGAAACGATCTAAAATCGAGTGGGACGATCATAATATTCAGGAAAAAAAAAACTACAAGACGAACGGTCGGGAAACGACTAGAGATTAAACGCAAAAAATCAACTAGTAGATATAAATTCTCGGTAGAACGGGAATAAGGAATGCTATAGCGTGATATATCAGATCGACATCAAATACACACAACTATAATTTTCTTAAATAGATGTGAAGTATATTAGGGAATAGAGAAAAATTTGCCGACCGTGAATGTTGCGAATTTGGATGCTCTTTATTTGAATTTCTTGTCCTTGCTCTCCTCATAGCTGGGCGGGGCATCGTTGGACTAGAAAAACAAATAAAATGTTTAGTTTTCATGTCAGTGAAGGAACCTTTTAAATGGAATCTTACATATGCTGGAGGAACGTAAGCATAATGAGTATTGGGATCGTAGTAGGCAGTTCCGCTTGCGGCAGCTTCGGCAGCCTTGGCATCTATACAAAAATTGCATTTTATTTGAAACAAACAAAAACAAATCCTTTGAGTTTTTTACCATTTGAAGATGGTGCGTATCCATTATTAGCATTTCCAGGATAAATTCCAGGGTATGGAGGAGGCATGTCAGTCATGAAAACTGAATTTGCTATAAATAAATTTTAAACTATGAATTTCAATTTGAGTTCTAAGAAGGAATAGATATAAACCAACCTGGAGGAGCATTGGGAAATGCATTCGTGGGTGGAGGCACCCATCCATAATAACCACCATTAGGAGTAGAATAGGCTGGTGGTGGAGCGTTATGCCATGGTCCAGATGGTGGCTGATAGGCAGGTGGTTCATCAGAATATTGATGATTACGCTTGGCTGAAAATACAAAACCTCTCTGTTAAAAAACATACAACAAAATACAAAGAACTAGAGAAAATGAAACATACTTATACTTGCAGCTTGCAACATAGCTTGTCCATATTCAATGGCTCCACCATGTTTGAAGTGGAGCTTGAACTTGACTTCTCCAACCCATCCACCATTTGGCTGGGCACGAACTTTTCCTTTAATGTAGTTTGCTCCAAACATGGGTTGTTCCAGTTCAACCTAATATCAAGTTGTCATGACTATTTGAATATTCGAGTGCTAATGAGAAAAATGAACTTGCATCTTTCATGGTGCAAAACGGAAAGCTGAAGCTTTGAAGAGGATCTTTTGTTGTCGAACTGTTAAAGATCATCCTGTGAGTAGTCAAGTAGAGCCTGCCTGCTTTATCACCCTTAAACTCTGGTCTATCTTGCCCGCTGAACTCCATCACGACGTTGTCGCAATACAACAGAATACTGAAATATAAGTTGTCAAAGGTAAATGCGAATTCGATTTTCTCGTTAGTTATTTGATGTCTCTACAACTCACCATTCTCCAGCATAAATCAGCACACCGTTATTTGCGTGAGCAGTATTGAGAGACATTCTTCGATTTCGTATTTTACCAGTTACCAGAATAGAGGATGCACGACAATGACACGACGTTTCAATGTTATGAGTGTTTTCGAGAATATGACGAAATCGGATAGGTCACGATAAAACAGATGCCATCTAGCGGACATTATTGTAACATTTGCTTTAAAGTTGAAGCCGCCTAAATTCGAAAATCGGAAGAATTGGAGATGAAGGTAGACAAGTTTATCTTCTAAAACAAAATAAATAAATAAGATAAGAATAGTAGATTATTTAAAGCTTCATTCATAATCCCTCCCAGATTCAAATTATAAAGTACGAAGTTACCATCTGCCATCTTACCAATTTGGATCTTTATTTTTAAGCAGACATGTAGGCTACTTCAGAAAATCATTGAAACCGTAATAAAATTCAATCAACAATAAATTTATCTGTCAACTTGGTAGACTTATATTACACCAAAGAGCTTGTACTATGCTTGGAGAAATAGATGTTTCTGGAATTGAGATTCAGCTGTCTAATACTCCATGCTCTTACTACTTTTCATGAAAAGTGTCTTCAACGACAAGAGACGCTTAAATGAATCCCGGTTAACGATTTCAGGGTTATCTGGAATGAAGGAATCGGAGCCGTTGCGTTGGGTGATTGCTCGAATTTAAATCGCCGGAGAAGATTCGATAACACGATCTTGCTTCCAACATTGCAAATCTTTGACCTACAAACACAAAAGTAATGCAAAGGCGGCATTTGGCAAAATCATTATAAAATACGTATAATTTAGAAATTAAAATACCGATACAGTTGCGAGGTCCAGCACTAAATGGTATGTAAGCGTACGGATGTCGGCCAACGGCCTGGTCAAGCAAGAAACGCTCTGGCTTGAAAACTAAAGGGTCTGGGAAACATTTGGAATTTTTATGCGTAGTTAAAGCTAGACATCCCACCGAACAACCGGCAGGTATCAAATAATTCCCTATAGAAGGACAAAAAGATTATACTTCTATATTAGCAAGTGATGCGGATTAGAAAACGTGTAACGTCACCGATTCGAATATCTTCTTGGACATGTCTTTCAAATCCAGCTATGCTGGGGTACATCCGCAATGTTTCCTTGATGCAACATTCAAGATACTTCAAATTGGGAATATCCTCTTGAGTGCATTCGCTTTCCGACTTCCCAAAGACATCTTGTAATTCGTTGTACGCTTTTTCCTGATTGTGGCATACACGGTGTCATGTGAAATTCCCGATATAAATACCGGATGAAAATTTGATTGCTAGGGATATTATACATTATAGTATAATAGCGTCAATTGTTTTTTACCTGGCATTCTGGGTTCACTGCCATTAAGTAGAGAAACCATCCCATCATTGAGGCCGACGTGTCGTGACCCTTATTAAACATCAGAAACTTTTGTTTGCGCTTCAATCAATAATTACTTTTACTGGGAAATAGTACCTCAAACATGAAAGTGTCAATTTCGTCTTGAATGTCCTGATTGGAGAGAACTTGGCCGTCATCGGAAGCTGTAATCAGTAAATCGAGCAGTGCTAGCTGGTTTCCTGTTAGATACAATTTGTGTTTGGTCATAAGTTATTGTTTTGAACACGCTGTAATCTGTACTGGTTTCAAATTCTGTCGGGTTAGTTTCCAGCAAGTGCTTTCTTGAATTTAAGATTTCCCGTCTTCTGTGGATCACCTTAAAAATGAAACCATGCAACTTATTTTCTCAAAAGAACTAGAGGATATATCTAATGATTAATACTATTACTTCTTTAGTAAAGCCATGAAGAGTTTTCAACAGTCGATTGTGTTCTCGTCCCAGGGGAGAAAGTGAGAATATTGTGGGATTTCTTAACCACGGCTGTAGAAACTGTTCGACCATTAGTTGTCCCATTCTGAAAATGTAAATATATTATACAGATTTAAAAAATAATAATAATAATTAGAATTAAAAAATAATAATAATAAAAATGTTTCATACGTCAATTTTGCATTTAATTAGAGATTTCAGTTATTTACCTGTAAACTGCCGTTACGTAATCAGAAATTTCTGTTTGTGCGTTTATTTTCGTCCCCATCGCAGCTTCTATATATTTCATGAAAATTTGACGAACAAAAAATCAACAATTATTCTTCTGGTTACGACCTGATTACACGACAGAGAACTGAAATATTTTTTTTCACCGCATATCATGTCCAATGAACATCTTGAAATATATGGGTCAACGTCTATCTCTCCCTTTCCATCTGTGGAGGATTGGCAGATTTCCTCGAAAATCCCACAGAGGACGAGGCTTTGCTCGTTGAAAACTTTGACAAAGTTGTTCAAAATTGAAAAATGAAATGCCGGCGTTAATAATTTACGTCGTGATCTCCACAGTTCCCCTATAATACATAAATACAATTTTAAATTTATACGTCTGATAAAACAACAACGCAGATAGTATCAAACTATCCATCCGTTTCCACGTTTTGCTTACCGGAACTTACAAGAAGTCCTTGGCCTAACCAAGGAATCAACTGTTTGTATGGTTTACCTTTTTCAATGATTTTCTGACTAGTTAAAATTTCCTGTACAATCGCGATTGGTTAATTTACAGGCAAAGCGCTAAGTGTTGATTATTTGTACCTCCAGCAGTTCAGGGGACGATGTAAAAATGTGGCAGTTTGGACCAAGAAAAACTCGATAAATGTCGCCATATTTCCGGGGCCATTTCTCATGAAATATACGAAGTAAATCTGTAACCGCGTATCAACACATTTCACAAAACATTATTAGATAAGCCACTTTTTATAACACGTCTTATAAATTGTCCTTATAATAAATAATAGAGAAAATATCATAAAGTGTCAAGTTAGTTGTCTTACCATCCAGTCCTCCAGAAAACTCAAACAGATTTCCAAATATGGGAAGGTAAGATCTGGGGCCAGGAATTTGATTGACGAGTCGATGGAAAGGGGAAGTACGAATGTACACCCACCATCCTGTGATGATAGCAAGGATCAATCCTACAGTATAGAAGACTGTAACGAGACAGTACTGCAATACGTTCAACATGGCCTGCGATGAACAATCGTACACACAAGACTGGAAGCTGTGAAAGCTGCGCAGAAACTGTACAGGCTGCGTTTTTTTGTAATGTTAACGTAGGCTAATGTAAAAATAAATTTAGCCGGTCGTCAAACGAGTTTCAAATCTAAACCGGAGCGATGCTGGAGTAGCTACCCAATAAAAATAAAAATCCGGTTTGAAAGAACAACAAATATAAAAGTTTAGATGCTCAAGGGTTTTTCGAGTTCAACATCAACAAACTTGCTCTGTTTTCACGGAATGAGCCAAAGAATATAGCCTAATTGTGCTGCTAAAATAAAACAATATTTCAAAATTAAATTGGTGTGACTGTCGTAATAAAGAAAATAACGTGTTATCATGTAATAGGCCTACTAATGGCAATGCATTGAATTGGAAATCCATAATAATTGAATTTGAAATTAATATCATACGGACGTAGAAAGTAGTAGCCATCTAGCGAAAAGCTGGAACTTCCATTAAAATGAAATTTAGAAAATATTTTCTCCTCCGATGATGGTGCGCGAAGCAATAAGAGGTCACATTAAATCGGATTTTTGGCGATGCGGTAATTTTTCTTGTCCTATCTAATAAATAGTCTGGCGTGAAAAAAAAATTACGGTTTTACTTCTCCAGCCAGATCTACCTGCTTACTAAGAAATTAATATAGACCTATAGGAGATAAATAGCGTAATAAGAATATTTTTGTGCAGAAAAAAAAATACAAATAAATAAATTAGAAACTGAAATTCTAAATCCAATCGCAATCGGTGTGACTGTTTCAAAAGAAATGTTGCATCCGAGTAGCCTAAGACTTGAGTGGTGGAGGGAAAAGCCATATAATTTGAAATTACGTCGTCTAAACTCGAAATTCGAGGAAAATGTATTACATAATATCTATTAAAGAGTGACGATCCATAGACTGTCGCAATGATCATTTGAAATTAATATAAAACACCTTGGTTGGGTGATTTACGATTTCTTCATCTCCTTCTGGCTTGAGTGGCTTATTCTGTGCTTACACAAATTTTTCCTTGCGATAGGCTATGTTATTCAGGTTGCAAACGCATCCTAGCTAATAACGCTATTTTTATGGAAAACAAAAAATATTTAATATTTAGTCCATATAATATACACGTATGTGTAATGCTATCTCTTTTTATATAATCCAGCTCGATATTCAGGATTCGGGATTTGTCGTTTCCCAGATAGCCCATCAAATGATATTTACACAATGTGCTTCAAGTTCCTATGAATAGTTGGTTAATTAAAAAATGTGTAGCTTTTAATTTTGGTTCTGCAGAGTGCGTCTTTTGACGAAAACTCATTGGAAACACCGTGAAAATGGCATTCTCTCACTCCATACCAGCAAACTGCATGCGTAGATAGCCTACTATTATCACACATCATACCTACAATTATTTTTCCCGCGCGTCATACCATATTTTTCCATCTATCGTTAATAACAATTATCCACTATCATGTCAATGCGAAGTCTGAAATTCTGACAGGTCATATGACTTGGGACGAATATCAAAACACTATGAAAATGATATCGTGTGCTGCCTGGGTTGTGACTTTGATCAAGCTACGTATTAGGTATATTAGCCATGAAAACCCAAAGCTTATCTTTCTAAAAAAAATTTAGTTGACCACCGACTATTCTCTGAAGTATACGTGGCTTACCTGCAATTGTAACTGCGTCTGCAGCGGTCTGCAGACACCACAAGCTGATGCCTCTCCCCTGGCAGCTTTGCTTGTAGTTTACCTGCAAACAGCAAGTGAATTTCGTCCTATACCGAAGGCAGCTGATTCGTTAACAAAGATGGGATGGAAAAGTTCTATAGCCATTCATTTAGGATTTTGGCTCTACTTAGTGGGAGGAGGATTGATTTACTATTACATTGAAAATCCTATGTACCATCTTCCACCGGTGGAAAAACGTAAAGCAAACGCGCGAAATGTTTTATAATTCGAATTTCTTACCGTACATTCCTGGTTTCATATTGAATACAGCCTAATGATAAATTAAAGATTCTTCAAAGATGTTTTCTGTATTATACAATTTTAGTATATTCATTTGCATTTCGCATTCATCCTATTTTTATGCGCGCAAATTTCTTCAAGACTAAAACTCACTTTCTTTAACATTTACAGCGATGACAATAAACGCCACTTTCTGCCAAGATTTGATGAATTCAGGTAAATGCTTATTAGTCTTTTTCAGAGACACCCAATGCCAATAGTCCATACAAATTTTGACGATTTAATTAATATAATTTAATTTCAGTTGAATATTCCGTAACACTCAGTGCAGGCGACGTGAAAGCTGAAAACAACTGTTTCGAAAAATGGTTCGAGGTGGTTAGAGAATCTTGCAACAACCTGACTTTGAAGTTGGAAAATGCTACCGATATAAACGGAACTGGAGACCCTCCCTGGGAGTTTTCAAGTGCCCTGTTTCTGTGCATGACCATTCTCACCACTATCGGTAATTAGCCCTATACAGTTGATTAATTATTCTCTAACGATATAATTGTCGAATTCATGTATATAGCTTATAACAGAAAGGCTATAGGCCTACATGTTAAGTATTTATTTAATAGCGCAGCTTGTTGCGTTAGTCTGGTGGGGTGCAGTTATTTTCCTCCATCACAGAAACCTATTAACATCATAACTAAAGCAGATAAAGGACATACTAGCTGTAAACAATGTGGGCTACTGCATGTGACCTAAATGTGATTTCTTTGTAAAAGCCGCATGCCAATAGTTGCGAATCTTTAATCGACATTGCTTCTTAATAATCCGAAGTTGTCTTCACAGAATCTATATTACGTTTTCCTGTTGAATTTTGGCCGTCGTTGAATTATTAATGTAAAAATATACTGAATCTGACTGCGTTATTTCCTTTCTCAATAATCCGACTCTTATCCTACTCACACCCGCGCGCAAGCTTATATAAGTATTGAATAATATTTCAAAATTTATTTGAAGCTCACCGTTTCTAGTAGGTTCCGCCTAGAATAACTGCTGTTTAAGCAATCTATTGACATGGGTGCAGAAAGGGGTTCAAATCGGCTTTTGGACAGTCTTTCCTAGTGTAGCTCATATTCTTCGTCTATAAATGTGTATGTGTGCATGTTTTATATTGCGCTTTTTTATCAAAATGTATTTCTTAATTTGCTGACAATTCAAAATTTTCAATTTTTAGGTTACGGAGCTTACAGGTATTCATCACACTTTCAAAGAATTATCCTTAAATTCAAACGAAATCATATTAAAAACCATTCAGTCCCAAAAGCAATTGGGGGAAGGTATTTTGCATATTTTACGGCTTTGTCGGAATCCCGATATGCGGAGTAGTCCTCGCTTCGACTAGCGACTATTTCAGCAACATATTTCTGTACTTGTACGAACGCCGACAGAAAAAGCAGAAAAACGACAATAAGCAACGCAGTATTTTTATAGCAGCCATCATCTTTCTTATTCCCGGATTGGCTGTCTTCATCTTCTTTCCAGCCGCATTATTCGTTGTCATTGAAGTATTTTTTTTTAAGCCATAAGAAAAAATGTACCGTGTTCAATTGATTACCGTCGTTTCCATCAAAGGGCTGGTCTTACTTGGATGCAACATATTTTTGCTTTATAACACTCACAACTGTGGGATTTGGAGACATTATTGCAGGTGAGGCACAAACATTGTTTTGAGAATTTCAAGAATTGATGTTACCTATTGAGTATTCATTTGATTTTTATTAGCTCAGCAAACGAATAGCAAGCTGTTGTGGCTGTACCGAATTTCTTGGATTATCTGGGTTACGCTGGGCATTGCGTATTGGGCGATTGTCATCAATTTCATCACCAAGGCTTTAAAGGTAATAAGATTATTGCTTATAAAGGCGATAGCTGAGATACTATACTTTTGGACTCATGAAATGCTTTTTGTTGATCAGTCAAAAAAATTAAGGGAAAAATGGACAAAAACGAGCAACGCACTCTCGGCACAAGCGCAAGAAATACGGCGAGTAGTTATCCGTCTTCCTCGCACACTTTCGAGCAGTACACTGAAATCTGTTGGACAAAACGACAGTCTGTTCACTGCTCTCAAAACCAAAGTAGGTCTATTGGAACCTATAAATAATCATTAGTGCTGAGTTATTACCTGCAAGAAATGTAATCTTTCTTTTTGTCCCCCTTCAGTCTGCATTTGACTTCGCTTTACATTTCACGGATTCCTTGGGGAAATCATTGACTGAACCTGAACGTATTAAGTGTCTTGCCGATATCGTCTCGGCTTTCGAAACCGCTCCCGCTGCTGAAATGGGATCAGAGCTAAAACAACGACAATCAGTTGCGGATCCACCTACCCCTGATTTAACTAAACGTAAGCAACTTTCCTTGGCTGCCGATATTGCGGCGGCCCTAAAATCCTTTCCTGGAAGCGAATCAGACGAACAACTACACCACCAACAATTTATGGATCAACATTCCCCCATTTTAGCTGAACGGAAGAGTCTTTCTCTGGCCGATATCGCCAAAGCTTTCAGATCCGCTTCTGGCTACGGACTAGACCAACACCAACAAGATCTGGTTATGAGTCCGTCAACCCCCGTTTTAGATGGACTTAGGAGCCTTTCTCTTATCAATCTCATACCGTCACAATCAGAAATGAATCCAACTACCCCCAGTTTGCCAAAACGCAAGTTTTATTCTCCTGCCTATTTCGGAACGGCCTTCGAATCCGCTTCCGGATTAGATCCGCACCAACAATCCGATGCCGTTCAGCCCCCCGCTGAACACGATGAGGTTCAAACCTCAACACAAAATGATGGGTTGTCTTCTTGGCCATCTTCCTTTAACGCCCCGCCTACCATTAGGGTTACAGATTCAAGAAATAACGATGATAATGTGTCCATCCCCATTTTCTATTTTTCTTTAAATCCTCTTCTTCGGGGACTTCTCATTGAAGCGTTACTGATCCTGAATGAAGCTGAAACTAACGGAACAATTCTGGATAAGAATTGATATACCAGCACACCAACTCTCATTTATCTTTAACTACAGTAATAATAGCATTATAGCTTTAATCTATTAAATACGGAAAGTCATGGAATGATGAGAATATGACGGAATCGGATAGCCGGTTAAGTCACGATGAGCCATCTAGCGGACATGATTATAACATTTACTTTAAAGTTGTGAAGCCGCTTCAATTCGAAAAATCTGAACAACACTGGAGCGGTGTAATCCGGGCAGAAACTGGACACGCTACTTTGATTGATGTTAACGGGATGTAAGAATAAATTCAGAAAGTCATCCAACAAGTTCATAATATATAAACTGGCACATTCCGCAATAATAATTTGAAACAAATATATAAATAATCTTGGTTGAGAAATTTCTAGCTATTTCTTTAAACTATTTGCTCTATTTTCGGAATACAAGGTTTTCCTAATGAATAACACTCAACTTTTATCCATCGAAAATAAGAAACGAAAATATTCAGTCCGGACACGTATTGATATGCGACTAGGACACTTCCAACTAATCTGGTTGGCATTCGGGATATGTCGTTTGTGATGAAAGCCACTTTTCTATGAAACGCAAAGCTGATATTTTCAGTCAACCACCGACACTTCTCTGAAGCCTACGTGGCTTGCCTGCATGGTGTAACTGTGTCTTCACGGTAAAGCCAAACTGATGCCTCTCACTGACAGTTATTTGTAATTTATCTGCAAACAGCAATTGAAGTTCATCCGACGGAGCATCAGCTGAATTTCCAAGATGGGATGGAAAAGCTCGCTAACTATTCATGTTGGATTTTGGTTCTACTTAGTAGCAGGAGGACTGGTTTATTACTACATCGAAAATCCAATGTACCACCTCCCACCAGTGGAAAAACGTAAAAACAAACGGGCGAAATGTTTTCTTGTTTAATTATTATACTTCCAAAATTTCCAATTAACCTATTATAGCCTAGCTCATTTTTAATTATACGCTTTCCTGGTTTCTTTTATTGACATAGTCAATGATGTACGTAATTATAATTTATTTAGAAGCTAACCATAATGTTTTATGTGTTTTGATTGGTTGGGATTTTGTCCTATCCTTCAAAGGGTAAAATTCTAAAAGAAGAAATAACAAATTATTCTTCTAGCCTATACTTTTTTTAATACTGATATTTCAGCGATGACAATAAACATCAGTTTCTGTCAGGATCTGATGAATTCAGGTACGCACAAATTATTTGTCTTCAAAGCTCTTGGGGGTGCTTATTTTTAATTAAAAGATTTTTAAATTATGATTATCAGTTGAATATTCCGCATCAGTCAGTAGAGGCGGCGCGAATTATGAAAACGACCATTTTGAAATATGGTTCGGTGTGGTCAGAGAATCTTGCAACAACCTGACTGTGAAGTTGGAAAATGTCACTGATGTGAACGATACTGGAGATGTCGCCTGGGAGTTTTCAAGCGCTCTCTTTCTGTGCATGAACATTCTCACCACTATCGGTAACCGAAAATTTAATTTTACTCTTTTGATTCTTGGATTCATTGCTCATGTTTCTACCCCAAAGTATTTCTATAATTTCTTCTAGTAACAACCTGTAAGATCAGGTCTTTATCTAAAGCGGAATTAATGATTAATAATCAAAAGAGAACTTCGCCGTCTAGTGCAAAAGTAATAAAAATAATCATTACGTGACTTAAATTAGATTTTTTTGTTTCAAACAAATCACATAGACGGCTGCGAATCTTTAAGCGACCAATCTTTTTGGTAATCCTAATGTTGCGTTAAAATCTCGTTCTTTCTTTCAACCTTTGTTCGGCCTTTGTTTTTGTCGCCAAAGTAATATTTTAGCCTACTGAATCTGACCGGTTTTCTCATAAAATCTGCCTATTAGTCTACTCAGAGCACGCGCGCAATGTGCCATTAAGGCAAAACGTATTGCATAATTATTCAAATATTATTTGAGGGCTGATTCTTACCGGTTTTTCTAAGCGGAACCCACTTAGAAAAAAAAAAACTATTTGAACAATCTGGCCGTGAACGAGTCGGATCTTGTACAGTCTTTCTAAATATATTTGGCATCTAAATTAGTATGCACAATTGCACACCCAACCTATACGCATACAAACGAGGATTTATTTTTTCTTTTGTTCTTGATACTTTTTGCTAAAAATGTGTTGACCATTCCAATTTTTATAAAAAAATTTTAGGCTACGGAAATTTTAGGTATTAATCACGTTTGAAGAAATGGACGCGTTCAACATAATTTAATTGTTAAATTTGTTCAGTCCAAAAAGCGATTGGGGGAAAGTATTTTGCATTTTTTACGGATTCGTCGGGATCCCGATATGCGTAGTGTTCCTCGCTTCGACTAGCGACTACTTCAGCAACATGTTTTTGTACTTGTACGAACGCCGACAGAAAAAGCAGAGAAACGACGATAAGCGGCACAGCATCTTTATCGCAGCGATCTTTTTTCTTATTCCTGGATTGGCTGTCTTCATCTTCTTTCCGTCAGCAATATTCGTTTTCATAGAGGTGCCAATAGAAAAATGAGTATGCATTGATGAATTGATTCATTGTTATAACGATTCCTACAGGGCTGGTCTTACTTGGATGCAACATATTTTTCCTTTTTGACACTCACATCGGTCGGATTTGGAGACATTGTTGCGGGTGAGGCACAAACATTTGTTTTGAGAACTTCAAGAATTTATCCGGAATTTATGTTACCTATTGAGTATTCATTTGATTTTTATTAGCTCAGCAAACGAATAGCAAGCTGTTGTGGCTGTACCGAATTTCTTGGATTATCTGGGTTACGCTGGGCATTGCGTATTGGGCGATTGTCATCAATTTCATCACTAAGGCTCTGAAGGTAAGAAAAGAAAAAAATAATTTTAAGAATAGAAGTAATGTTACGAATGCTTGAATTTGTTTGTTTTTTTCAGTCCAAAAAAGTTAGGGAAAAGTGGGAGCAAACGAGCCATGCACTCGCTGTGCAAGCGAAAGAAGTGCGGCGAGTTGTACGTTCATTTTCGAACAATACGTTGCAACTTAGTCATTCTGGACAAAATTTATCAAACGAATTTATTGCTCTCAAATCCAAAGTAGGTCTATTTTTATAGTTAGACTTACAGCTAATAAGATTTCAATGAATTTTTCCCCCCTCAGACGGCATTCGATTTTGCCCATCACTTCACGGATTCCATGGGAAAAGCATTGACTAACCCTGAACGTAAGCGTTCTTCTCTTACCGATTTCGTAACAGCTTTCGAATCCGGAAGCGGATTACCTCTGCAACAACAACAATCAGAAATTGTGAATTATAACCCCGATTTAACTGAGCGTTCTTTGACCAATATCGCAAATGCACTGGAATCCATTCCTAGATGGGGATTAGGACAACATCAATCTGAGCAATCCTCCATTTCCGCTAAAGATATAATTGATACCTCCACTCAAAACGATGGCTCTCCTTGGCTATCATTCAGTAACGCCCAGCCTGATGATAACGTGTCTCTTCCCAGTGTCTATCTCTCTGCAAATCCTTCAAGAAAAACATCAGAAACAAAGAACGATTTTCCTTCTCGTTGGTATGATGATGACGCATCAATCCGCAGTACCTATCTGTCTTTGAATCCTTCAAGGAAAACATCGGAAACAAACAACGACCATCCGAACATGCCTCAAACCTCGACCGAAAACCCTCCACTTCGAAACCTTCTCATTGAAGCGTTAATGATCCTGAATGAAGCCGAAACTAACGGAACAGTTCTCGATCAGTGATAATAGTATTTCTGCACATGACCGATTTTAGTAATAACCTAACATCAGGTATCCTAAAAATATAGAAAGTTCATTAATGTAGGAAGGCGAACACCGTCGTTTGTAAACAGTGTACGTGTACGTACTTCGTGATGTTATGCTAAAAATAAAGGACCGTTTTCAACACATCAAATGCTTCGTATATTTTGATTAATAATACAAAGATTTTTTGTTCAGCTGCTCTTTTCATTTAATCCTAGTAGGATATGATCCTACTTCTGAGTTTGTCAATGTCATCATTAAATTAGCGTAATAAAGAAAAAAAAATGGAGATAGAGTCAGAGTAATATGGAAAACCCTTTCAGGATATATCCACCTTACTCCTCTCCCCTTTCAAAATTCTGTGAGGCAAATTTTACTAAAATGTACAATTTCTAAACGTACATCATAATAATTTAAGTACTTCTGAATCACGGAATTTTAAAGTTCGTTGCTCCAGTTTGAACTTAAGAAAACTAGGAAACAAAACGAACAAAGAGAATTATCTTGATTGAACATTCAAGCACAGAAATCAAAGACTAGTATGCCAAAATACCATTAAAAAAAAGCCCCAATCGTGATTTAAAAACCTAAGATAGTAGAGACACAAACTCTGACTTTGAGACTCATCAAGTTCCCATTTACTTATTTTTAACGGAATCCTTTTCTGTATACGATCGGATGCCATTGGTGACTCGGTGTAGGAATATCGACAGAAATTTTGATAGTACTTCGTTGTGTTTGACGCCAGGATACAATGAGATGAGTGTGACTATAACAATCAAAATGCTGATTACAATTCAGAATACTAAATAGTTTTAATTAATAATATTACATACCAAGAATAAAACAAATGAGCCAATTGTTGACTGTATAACCAATCCAAGCTGAAAGACTGCAGAATGAAAAGAGTGACAAGAAATACTGGAAGATAAAACATAACAACAGGTTACATTTAAAAATATCAAAATCTATGCACTGTATCAATTAAAGAAATCACCATTTTAGGATTTGTCCTTTTGAGATCAATAAAATATGTCATCTGGTTGTAAATTTTATCTTGAGTTTTCACCAGAGTTTCACAGATTATCTCAAACTTTTTCTCTATGGAGAAATGATCAAGTTACCTTTTGATCAAGTAAGAAAATGAGATGAAGAATGTATACCATTCAATGCTGTCCATTGATGAGGTTGTGATATACAGCTACATATTCTAGGAACACTGTAATCAATCAAACTGAGTATCAGAAAAAATAGAGATACGGAGGTGATGATTGGAGGATTCCAATACCAGTACATCCTAATAAACGAACAGAAACTTTATCATGTCACAGGAAAAATTTTTAAAAATATAGAACCTACAGAAATACAGTGCTAATGGTTCCAACAATAGGTGCAGGGTACCAGGATTCAGTCCATATGAGGACAGAATACAAGGCAACGAGAAAAACACGCCAGGTTTCAATACGCCGTTTTAGAGATTTTATCCTCTTTTCCTGAAATTGGGCAGAAAAACATAAACAATGGGTTTAGTGTGCTGCAAACAAACGAAAATAGTCACCTGGTCGGATACAAGAAGGATATCAGGCATTTTGAAACCTATTATATTAGACAGTTTTAAGAAACCAAGAGCCCGAGACGGCACGTATAAAAAAATAGAATAAATATTATGGCATGTGAGAAAGGTTCGTGACTCACACGCAACGTTGACAAGGACCTTGAAAATAGAATGTGAAACTCGCGAGTTGCAAATTACTTGAAATTCAACGCAGATTTTTCACGAATAAAAACCAATTCATGTCGAAAGAAAATGTTTTTATTTTAAAATCATAAAAAAAATAAATAAATTTTTCGAATACGTTTTTTTTAAATTGGTACCCATTTCGGCAACGGTGTGCATCTTGTATTCTTGTTGTCTCTGAACTCTGAGGCCAAAATTTCCTGATATTGTCCAAATTCTAACCGTTCTAACGGTCGTATCAAAATTCTTTTCAAATTTACTCTTCCGTTTTCTGTTTCGTGAACATATCACTTTTCTGCTCTTTTGTTTTTAACCCTCATGGCTTCAGTAAGTTTTTAGAAAATTGAGTTACAGCTTGCAATTTTAGACTTTAAAGTTGCGCCCATTTTGAACCGTTTAATCTAGGTTTCGTTTGAAAACTTGGCACCTCAAGTTAGTCGCCAAATTTGCAAGGAACTTCAACAGCTTATTAGTGATCCACCTGAAGGCATCAAAGTTATTCTCAATGAAGAAGACATATCTGATATTCAAGCCATTATTGATGGACCTGGTAAGAGTAATTCTCATTTAAAAATAAAGCCTAAAATTAAATCATTTTAAATCATTTCCCCCACAATCAGCTGGTACCCCATATGCTAGTGGACATTTTAGAGTAAAATTAGTGCTAGGAAAAGATTTCCCCTCTGGTCCTCCGAAAGGTTTCTTTTTAACCAAAATATTTCATCCCAATGTCTCGCAACAAGGCGAAATTTGTGTCAACACCTTGAAGAAAGATTGGAAGCCTGATCTGGGTATCAAACATATATTTCTGGTGCGACTATTTAAGAGTTCAATTCTATTTCACAACTAACCTAAAATCTCTTTTTTAGACTATCAAATGTTTGCTAATTGTCCCCAATGCAGAGTCGGCTTTGAATGAAGAGGCTGGCAAGCTCTTATTAGAGCATTATGAAGATTACTTTCAAAGAGCAAAAATGATGACTGAAATTCATGCCAAAGTTAGTCAAAATCAGGTAAACAAAACCAAATTTACCAACTTACTGTATTTATTTCATTTTCATTCCTTGATTGAAGTCGAACGCGGATGCCCACTTGAATGAAGACAACAACCCAACGGAAGGCCCTACAGCATCGAAAAAAGCTGCTACTGATCGCACAGTTTTGGCGGATAAGAAAAAGCCAGTGGCCAAGGACAAAAAGAGAACATTGAAGAGATTATGAGCGTCACTGTACATAAATGCCTTTTTCTCTGTTTCTTCTTGCTTCACATCTAGCAACGGTTTGAAAATATCCGTAGTCTTTCTCAGCGATAAACTCCATAATTCTCCATCTCCCATACCATTTGAATTGTTTCGTTCCCGCACTTCTATGCAGTGCGCGTTATTTAACGAGCAAATCTATCCATGTCTAGTTTTTACACTCGCGGAAGGGAGGAGAGTGTTGATTCAGTTTCCTTTTCTTTCTCTTAATTTTATGCTGATTTTTCAGTCGTGTGAGGTCGAAGGAAATATAAAAAAATTTGCTGATAACCCATTCAACTCATATTTTTACCTTTAGTAAGTTATCACAGGTTACATTTAATTATTGATTTGCTGTGAACGTTTAAGATTTTCTTGGAATCGCACTTTAATGGTTCGTTTCCCTGAATCTATTATAAATCCCTTAACCCCAGGTTACTCACTCGGAAGGTAATTTGGCGAGTGCAATTATCTTGGGAGTAACGACCTTGCACCACCTTTAGCAGGACCACACCAACCTCACTCACAACCTCATTTGACCTGCACCTTCGGTTGTGTACAGTTTGAACCAGTCTCTACGTTCCCACTATGCGACTTTTAATCATTTTAATTTTGTTCGTGACATGGACTGTTTGCGAAGACGACACCGAGTTAATCGAGGTAACATTTGAAACGGCCGATTGCTGTTTGGTTCGTAGAAGGTCATTGATCCAAGTTCAAAAACCTCCACTCAAATTGTGACTTTCCCATTTAACATTTTTCAGAAAAATTCAACAGCAGTTCGCGTCAAGAGAACATTCGGCTCGCCAACTCCTGACTCTGAGAAAGTGAAGAAGATGACACACCAAACGACATATTTGTCGAAATTGCTCCGCACAGGAATCAGTTTGGAACGAAAATGGTTCGACGTCATGTCGCAGAAATCCACAGCCGAGGTGGTCGTTTTTCTCGTCCTGGGCATCGTTTCTACTTTCTTCGTTATCCTGACCCCATTGGTGCTCCTGACCAAGCTCCTGGCCCCGCCATTGGTTTTCAGGAGAAAGAACCGCAGCATTCACGATCAACTCCATTTGGATTTCTCGCTTCCGCAATGGATGGATCAGATGGAATCGTGGATGAACACGCACAAACCACTCGAGGATCGTTAGAGATACTGTTTCCCAACTAGACCTGCCCAAGTAGTACACGTATCCTCTAATAATCCTCGTTCCAAAAAGAAACCAGCTATCGCCGTCGTCGACACAGACTATAAACTGCGTTAAGGAGACAAATAACGACGTTGTATTTTTTTTTTCTTGCACACACAGACACACAGGGATTCCATTAAAAAAAAGAACAAAAAAAAAAGGGAGAGAGAATTTGTTGACTTGGAAGATTGAAGGAAACATCTATTTTTATACAACAGCATTGAAAATAATGGCGCGTGTTTTTCTTTTTCCCTTTTTAAAAAAAAACCATCGCCTGAAGAAGACAGAGAAAGTGGGAAGAGCCGTACTGTACACACGTCATTGCGCCCCCAATGCCCGGGGTAGAACACAAAATTATAAAAAGCAGGCGGATCAATACGACACTGCCAGATATAAGCCACGTACATGATTTTTTCCCCATTTTTTCTTTTGTTTCTCACACAAATTTCCAACGAGGGGGGCGGCAAAACAAAACGAACAGAACGACATTTTGTCAAAAAGAAAAAAAAGTTTTAAAAAAATGTTTGTTGTTGTGATGGTGACGGCCGTAAAAGCTAAACAGGCGTTATCCTGCATTCCCTGAGGCATTCCATTTTCAGCCTTGTTTTTTGTAAAAAAAGGAAAACAAAAATTCCTTTTTAATTCATTAGCATGCAATTTAGAAAATACAAAAAAAATGTTCCCCCCGCGTAAATTTGAAACATATTTCTGTTAAAACAGAAATAAAAGAAAAAGGGAAGTTTTTTGAAACATTTTGAGTTGTCTTCGGATGACAAATTGATCCGATTTGGGGGAAATATGTCAAATATATATATAAAAGAGGACGCGTAGGAACTTGTCAACAGATGATTTATGTGTGGTCTTGCCGAGTGTTGGTTTTTTTTGGAACGGCTCAACGAGTTCCAATGACTTTTTTGAAAAAAAGCTGCTAGGCTCTGTCCAAATTTTTGTTTGTTTTTTTTTGCCCTTCCGGAAGGTTTTTGTATACGCGCCATCCGACACACACGCACAATAAAAAAAAGAGGAGGGAGTGGGGGGAATGTTATGAAGCATGAACAATTTCATAACAGTAATTTTTCTTTTTGAATAGTAACACTTAAAAAAAGAAATAGAATAACTGCGACACCGACACGACACTATTAGTGTCATAACTGTGCCAGAACTTGGAGATTCTGTGAGCCGGTTGGCGACGAGGAAGACGGCGGATGGTGGACAGTTGGGGAAGTTGTGACTGTAACCAAAACGGGCGACGATTGGCTGTTGTGGCAGCCCAGCACCTGACTGGACGAATTGGTCTGCACGATCGTGACTGTGTTGTTGTCCTTGTCTCGTTTGCTCGACGGCTGTTGCTGCGACTCGTCCACAAACGACGGAGCGGCACTTTTGATTTTGGCTTCCACCATCGCCACCTGATGGTGAATTAATGCCTCGGTACAACTCGACGGAGTCGGCTGCTGCTCTTCCGCCCTCGGCTGCTGATGATGATGTTGTTGTTGTTGCGACTCGGGGTTGTTTCTGGCCTCGATGGCCGTAGAGGCACTACTCCTCGATCGGTAACTGGGCGGACGACTAATTTCACTCTCCCGGATCGGCAGTGACGGCCTAATAAACCGAAAAAACAAAAAGGAATCGATGAATATCAAATTATAATAATTCAATCGATTTGTATTACTAAATACCTTAGGAGGGTGTTGGCTTGTGACCGATAGGTTGGCGGAGGTGAAACGGGCGCAACTGGAACGCTACTGGCAGCCACACACGCCCGACTAAGAGGCGTACTGTGTTGTTGCTGTTGCTGCTGCTGTTGTTGCTGTTGTTGCAATTGCTGTTGGTGCCTGTCTCGATCCAGCAGCAGGAGCCGGAGCCGGTACTCTTGCATGGAAGCCTGATAGGAAGGTGGCGGCGGCCTGTATTGGAATTCCGGATACATCATGGCGGCGTAAGGATGGTGCGGCCGCCCGTAAGTCGGCGGAATTCGCGAGAGGAAGCGACGTCCGCTGGGTTCGGCCACTCCCGCCCCGCCAGTCAGTCCTCCGGCACCTCCTCCTCCGCATTCGCCATTCTCCGCCACGGGCAATCCACCAGCGCCCGTCATCGACGATCCACCCAATCCCATCATGGCGCGACACGACGGGGCGTCCTGTGACGTCAACCTCCACGCTATCGTGCTGACCGTGATCAACACGATCCCCACACCTGTGCAGACAAACAAAAAACAGAAACAAAATTCCGTGTTAAAACAAACAACCCAAAAAAGTTTCTCTTTGACCCATTTCCGTTCATCAAATCAAGTGGAAATGTTGTTGTTCCATCATAGGATCCGCTATGTAAACGAACGCTCCTAGCGGTTAATGCCTCCTCTACTCCCATCGATAATCAATGCGCACTCACGACGCCTGTTGCAAACCGGTCCAAACTTCCCTCCCTCCCCCCTTCAAAATGCAAATGTTTTTCTTCCTTAACGTAACGAGAATTTTCCAAGAGAGGGGGGAAATTCGTGATGAAATTGGATTTTCTTTCCTTATCGTCAAACTTATTTTTTGGTTGTTTTTCTCGCCATACGTCAGATGGCATTAGACGGGATGAATTAACCGGATGACTAAATCCAACCGGATCGATAGTTGAAAACAAAAAAGCGACGGCTCCTTATGAAAGGGGAGGGCCCATCGACTGAAAAAAACGAACGAAAAAAAAACGAACCGACGACGTAAACGAGTCGAAGATGAAAGCGAATCAACTGGAGAGCGTGTGGCCGTAAAAAGAAGAAAAAACCCAGGATGCGAAAGAAAAGAAAGAAAAAGTCTCAAATATTGATGATCCGCTCAACTGGTTCTCGGCGAATGATCCCATCACACACAATAATGGCCGCCCCCCAAAGTGAAAGTTTCTCCCTCAAAACTTTCCCATTTAAAATGCCGAAATTCTTTATGTCTCTCTTTCTCTGTGGGTTTCTATTTTATATTATTATTATATTATTTCCCCATACACACACACACACACACACACACACTGGTTGTGTTTGATCGATGGGTTGCGATTGCAAGAGACGGGCCAAAATAACAACTTACCAATCATGAGGAGGGAAACGGTAAGGTGTTCCCGTCCGGAAGACCTCATGGCCCCGAGGACTGTTCCCACAACTGCGCAGCAGATGCCGACGAAGGCGATCATGACGATAAACCAGCGGATGGAAACCGTTTGCGTCACCATCACCCCGCAACACGATTTGCCGCTCTCTTCGCCGGCGTACATCGATCCCCGAGATCTGAAATAGACAAAATCAAAGAAAAATTTGACATTGATTATTTTCGGTTGTGCAGACGACAAGTACTAAAAATAAAGAAAAGAAAAAGAGGATGGATAGATAATTGGCATATAGAATTGTGTGGGCGCCGGATAGAATCTTTGCAGTCGGTTGCCCAGGGTGGTACCGTTATAATGTCTAAAAAAGGGGGAACCTCCTTCTCCGTGAAAATCTAAACCAGTGGTGGCAATTAAGTCGTGCCGGGTTTTTCGGGATGTTATTTTTTCGAAGTAATGAAAAAGAACCCTTCTTCTTCTTCATCACATAGAACATTAAAAAAAGACCCGAATAAGGTTATCATACCCGCCCAATAGTCGGCGGTTGAATGAGGTTACCGACAAAAAACTATACGCGACTTGAACGAAGTAAAAAGAGCCTTTGGCATTGAGTCATGGAACGGCCATTGAACTTTTTTTTTATTTTTGCCAGTTTTTCTACAGGTTCGAAAAAACGAGTGGACTAACTGTTTGGATAAATTTTTATTTAGTTGTCGTGTGATCATTTGTCGAATGAAAAAGACAACGGAAAAAAAGTGAGTGAGAAATAAGTAACAGCATTGCGGTTCCTCTTGCTTTTCTTTAATGACGGGTTCTACCACTTTATTTTTCTCCCTTTTGGCTTGTTACTTTTTCCTTGCCAAGTTGAAACATTTTCTCGGTTCGGGTTCACATGCCAAGGAAACTCTAGACGAAAGGCACACACGAGAGAGAGAGAAAAACTCATTACGACGAGAATCTTTCGTGCATTTCACCCGTGAAAATCGTCAAGTGGGTTGACTCCCACCCAGCCCCCCGATGGCTACCGATCCTACATAAACCGTAGAGCACCGGGAATTTCAAAAAATGTCTCGACCTTGCTTGAGAAAAAACAACAAAAAAGTCGACGTCATTTGCGTTCACACAGAGTAATCACCGAGGGACTTTCACTCTCCCGAAACAATAAAGCACGGCAGATATTATCTAATGCCCAAAGCGGGACGAAAACTATCCGACCGTGACTTTGACGAGAGCCCGACAGAAAACAACAAATAAGTCGGTCACCTTTTTTATTTTATTTTATTTCGAGTTATGTGGGTCGTCGTGTGCGCATTTGCATGCGACCCGCTATTGACACACACACACACGGGTCCAGACAGCTGCAGTTTTTTCTAGTCCCGTTATATGTGATGTGATATTTAGCGTGTGGGCAAGAAGAACAAACACACACATCCATCGGTGGTTTTCTGGAGAGAGAGTAGCTTAACGAATTCCGCTAGAGAGCGCGCAGAAACCCCCAAAAAGGGTCGATCAATAACAACACATGGACAAGTCTGAGGGAAATCAGACAAGGGGGGCTGCTGGGCTGCTGCTGGAAATGTTTCCCACACACAAAAGGGAGAAAGAAGAAGAGGGGAGAAGAATCATATATATTGTTGGAAGAATATTATATTGGAAAGAGAGAGAGAGGGGGGTGAAAAAGAGAGAGAACCCTATTCATTGAACAGCCAACAATATCCAAAATGGATGCTCCAGTACAAGATCTTATGGCTGGAGCTGCCACTTTCTTTTGTACAGATTTTTCTCTTTCGGGGTAAAAGAAAGAATGTTCTCCAGTTTCGGGCGAGTGTGTGTGTGTCCACAATGATTATTTAGTCCGCAAATGCAATTGGGATTTTGAAGATATTTACTCGGTATATGAAAAGAGAGTCTAAATGTCAACGGACAGCTTGAGGGGCAGAGATAGGGGAGGAAATCAGGTTAGCGGGCATCGTGCCAGAACGCTGCCAACGCTTCCAGTTGTGGCTATAAGACTACACGCAGGCACACAGAGACGATGTCAGATGAACGCCAATGTAGGACGTCCGTGTCTTTTTCGTGCCTTTGCTCTAACCAAACGGAACCCAATTGAGGTCACAGGCCCATAACTCCGGGCAAAGAAAGAATAGTATAACCATTCGGCCTCACAAAAAGATTTCTTCTAGTGCCTATAGTGCGCTCTTTTACTGTAAAACTCCACAACAACAACAGACCAAAAAGGAACAGCGTAGAGTCTCAGGTTCAAGGTTTTGATGTTGAGCCATACCGCGCGCAAACGACTAAACTCCACCCCCGAAAACGGTTGCAGCTGTAACGTTTTGAAAGAGGCGGACAGAGCACCCCACCGATACCAATCGATACATAACCCCCTCGAAACAGACACACACAATATTAGAAATGACATGAGATATTTGATATTTGTACGGCCATTGAATGTTTCTATCAATGTCTAAGGCTTCAATAGACAACAGAGAGTGAAAGAGATTAGAAAAAAGAAAGAGCTTTATAGAGTTGCATAATTGGCTTTATGCGTGTGATGGTAGTTTTCTCTCGAAATCCGGCGGAAACCGAACAGCGCCGGAACTGTTTTTCAGTGGCGGGCGAAAGCGAACGAGCTTTTCGCTTCTCTGTTTGAGACTTGAGTCTCTCGAAGGACAGTAGAAAGAGAAAATGGTGTCAACCTTGTGTGCATCCCTACCAACCGCAAGAAGCGGCGGCGGAGACGACGACGCCATAGGCAACAACAACAACAAGAAATTGATGTTGTTGTTTTCTCATCCAAACTTTTGCGGTCTGTACACGTCCCTCAGAAAGAAGAAGAAAAAATACAAAATCGGCTGTGTGTTTGTGTCGTCAAAGCGGAAACGGATCCGCCAGAGGCGCAACCCATTGGGATAAAAGAAAAAAGAAAATAAAAATGGCGAAAAGAAGAAGAAGAAGAAGAATACGTCATAAAATTTGATTGAATTTTATGTTACCGTCGACCACCGGCTGGCGGCAAGGTGAAACTATTGCTGGCTAAAAGTGATGTGCTGCCTCCGCCGGCGGGTACCACTACGGCCGGAGTTGTGGTGGTGGAAGGAGGCACCAATAAGCCACCACCGGCGGCCGTCGGCCCGATGGCCATGGGAACGACGGACAATGGGACGGGCAACGCCGTGATGGGGATGGGTCCCATGCCCATGCAGCGCTCGCTATTGTGCGGAAGCGTCGAGTACGGCGGAGGCATGTGGGCGTTGAGGATGTCGGGCAGATGATCCGAGTTGCTGGGCGAGACCGGAGCGGCCGACAGGGAATCCACCGACAATTCCGTCTGATCGTGCAGCGCTTGCTGGACGTGCTGCTGGAGCGGTTGGGCCGGCACCTGCGATGATCGCCGATGTCGTCGCTTCTCGCGACGCCTCCGCCGTGGTGGACCTCGTTCCAGCTCCGTCACGGCTTCCTCCACTCCGCTCAGTCCACTCTCACTCAACTGGGAGACGGGCCGACTTCGGGTGCGACCGCTGGGATCCAATAATACAACCACGGCTCCTCCTCCTCCTCCTCCTGTCGACGTTTCATTTCGAGCGTTTTCCACCCTGACGTTCTGCTGGACAGAATCCTCCATTTCCGTCTGGCATTCCGTCGACACGAGCCGTCCTCGATGGACGTCGGTTGCTGCTGGAGTCGTACGGCTGGCCGGCTGTTGTTGGGATGACTGTCGGTGTCGGTTGGACTGCGTAGGTAATGTTCGGGCAAATAAGCTGGGCAGCGAGGCGCTGATCGGCGCCCGGACGACAGATGTTCGTCCCCCAGCGGCGCCGGAAGCACCAACGACGCCGCCACCGCCCGTCGAGCTGGAATGAAGGGTCGCCATGTCTGTCGCTTTTTCCTACACTTATTCCCCTTCTCTCCCAATCAACTGCAAAAACAAACATTAATCAGAATTGATCAGATCCAGCTGCGCAACAATGACGGACTATGGCGATCTTATCCGGCATATCCATCCATGCCTTTCCATCAAGTGATATCGATCCACACACAAACCCAACCCAACAACTATTCCAATCTCCATTTTAAATGAACCCCATCCCCCCCAAAAAATTCGTTTATAAAAAGGAGGACGAGGGACGGCGTGTGCAGACGACAGATTATTGGATAAACCGATTCATCCACACCCGGAAGAAGGGGATCTAGTCAAGTGTCGGAAGTTGGAAAGTTGATCCATCATCGGGGAGGGTTTAGGTTTATAAGGATCTCTATGCATACATGAACACGAAAGTAAAAAAAAATTCCGGTCTGATAACGTTAAAATAAAAACAATCCTCCATTGGAAAATTTCAAAAGAATGATGGAAAAAATTTACGGATGAAGAGATAAAGAGAGTTTTTGTCCTTTTTTTTAGTTATGAAGCCCCTCAAAAAGTGAAAAGCTAAACTATCGATCCAACATACTACAGTATACCCAACGCTGTTGCATTCGATATAGAATCAAGCGAAAAGAAAGGAAAGAAAGAATAAAGATTTTGTTTTTCGACTGGCAGGTAGATGAGAAACAGCCTCTTCTTTCTCAACTTTTCTTCTTCCTATCGTTCTCTCCCCAACAACTGAGCGTCCATTTGCCTCCGAGCTAACCCACGACTGTACAATAAAAAAGAAAAGAGAACCCTCTCTTTGTCATACCTCTCTCTCTCCGATGGCTACACACACACACAAAATCGTGAGCGAAACAAGAGACAAATCCTCGTGTGCGTATGAACACTGGAGAAAAAACACTTTTTTGTCGGTTAGCAAACGTTACCGAACGATAATTTTCAACACATCGTGATGGCGCCGCACACGTACACACTCGCAACAGCGGAAGAAACAACACACGAGCAAAGTTTCTTTTGTTTTGAGAGAAGAACGAGAAGCAACTTTTTCTTTGATCGAAAAATGGAAGAGACGATGGAGGAGCACAACTCGAGGCTCGGAGCCGCGTCTCCTGACTGGTGAATTTCCCAGAGAGTCGACCAGAGAGAAGAGAGGGGGAGAAAGAAGTAAAAAAGGGGAGGACACTAGCGCCACCGCCGCTGAACAACCCACCGGAGGCATTTTGAGAAGGCCAAAAAGAAAAAAAGCAATGGCGTCCGGGCTGGTTTTCTTCTTCTTCTCTTTCCCTATCGATGAAACATTTTCGACTGTAGAGAGACTCTCACCAAAAGACGCATTCGTAGGCTGCAGAGCTCACATATAAAAAAATGGCTACCTCTCCGACTAATTGGATTGTTTAGCCAAACATCCCTAAAATCTGACTAAACGAAAAAAGAGTTGATTATACTGCACAGAGAGGATCAAAAGCAAGTTTGACGTCATAAAAATTGATGATGTTCTCTGATTACACTGAGGAAGCGCCGCTGAGAGTTTAGTTCCAATATGTCCATACGGCACGCCAAATAAAAAGAAAACAAAATCGCCAAAGCTTCGAGCTGCGTGTGAAATGGCCGTTTGCCTCGATGATGGAACGCACAATTTTACTTTTTTACTTTTCCGGTGGTTCCAGAACGACAAACAAGTTCACTGACCACCGTCCACAGTTTGGTTCTTCTTTTTTATCCTTCAATTTTGAATTGTATTCAGCTGTCGTAAGACACTGAGCACATTTCTTCGTCGAAAATGACGAAATGACTCGCAAGAAAATAAAAAAAAACCCTGGGCTACGTTCTTCTCGATTGGCTTTTAAAAAACTCTGACGCAATTCGCATTGATTTCATTTTCAAGGCCCTGGAAAAATGACAAAACAATTTCGCTTTTCTCCCGAACAACCGCAGTGGGAATCTACATTTAAAAAAAAAAAGGAAAAAAAGATAGACGCCATTGAATTCGGGTAGGGCAGCTGTACATATCTATTTTATTTTAGATATATATTAAAAGGTCCCTCCTGGAAAAAGGTTCACTAGTCCGTAACAATCCGCGGCGCGCGTGTGTCGAACAACACACACACACACAGCTGCCCGGTGTGTTACATTATGAGTGACGAGCATTTCCGTTGAACTGGACGAAACACTGCCGACTCTCGTTTCCCGTTCGGGGGGGAGAGAAGAATAGTATAAGAGAAAGCAGACAAAAATTTGAAAGAACCGTTCGGCCACCAATTATGTCAGTGCGGTTGCACCACGGATCGCGTCTAATCACTTCCGCTTTTTTCTCTTTAATTTTAGGCCCTGAAAAAATTGAGTGACCTTTTCCCTGTGACTGGAAAAAGAAATATGCAGATTTTTCCCCAACATCCCTGGAGCTGGTTGGTAAAAGTAGTACACTGGGACTATTTTTTCTTTAAAAAAAAAGAGAACGAGATATTATTATTACCTGGCGTTGTGTTTTATTTCCCGAGGAGATTGCGTCTCGTCATTTTCATTGATTGTGGTCGGTCGTATATTGTCGAAAGCTGCGGCTATTTGTGGGTCAAATCTCCAAATGATGATGAACGGCCGCCGCCGTTCCATGCCATTCCGTGGGAAAAGAATTTTTGGCCGTCGGTTGAAAAAGAAAACGGACCATAAGTTTCTCATCAACCGCCAGCCGAGCTGCTATAGACCATGTGTTGTATTAGTCCGTCGACACCTTTTCTCTAATCAGAAGCTGGGGGGTTGATGATGAGCACCCAGGTGTTGATTGCCCCATCATCTACGAGAAAGGGAAGAATATCACAAAAGTATTTTTTTATTATTTTTATTATTCCTACGCGACTTGACACGGTCAACAATTTCTCTTTATCCGCCGTGGCAGTTTCTTTTTATCTAAAGAGAGAAACATCTGCTTTCAATTTGAATATACCTCCGTGACGCTGTATAACTTCCGACGAATATTCTCAATAGGTAGACACAAGCATTGGATACGCCGACTATATCCAGAGCTAGCCCATCATCATTAGCAACATGCTGTAAAGTATAATATCATTGTCCTAATGTAAAAATATTAAAAAATAAAAAAAAGTTTGGAGGCTTTCACTCTCACCGGCTATTGCCGGTGTGCGAACGCTTTCTCTTCTAGTGACGATCCAAAGATGATGATGTTCTCATTGAATGAAAATTTTCCTTCGACTTCTTTTTCTCACACATTAGCATTTTTAAGGTGGAAACAAACTCAGAAAACGTGAAAGTTTCGCCACACATTTTCATGTCTTTCTCCTGAAAAATTTGCATATCAGAAACTACACCAAATACCCAATAGAGTCGCAATGGCCTACAACATGCTCTAATCAGAACAAGGAATATAGCGACACACTATTCGAGTTGACACGAATAACACGTTTGGCTTCTTTTCCTCATTCTGGAATAACTCTAACATGGGAATGAAAGTAACTCTGCGCTAGTTTCAAATTCTCCACTGATTGGACAGCGAAAAATACCAAGGCCGGGGGAAAAAAATATTTTTCTAACCAACTTTCGCCTGAGATCTTATTTCAGAGATTTTGTGATCCCGTTATGATTCAAATTAATTATCACCCGCATTATTATCTCGTATGGAACGTGCTCTTTGAAACGATGATTGGGAAATTATATACTCACATACAGATGGAGATGGGTGGTGGTGGCCCACCCAGTGTATAAATATGTACATTTCCTATCTCTGCGACGATGCTGGTGCTGAGAGACGGTTCCTATAATGGTGTTGATTTCCAGGAGGATTGTGTGTGTTATCGGGAGCGATACCAGCAGAAACTGTAGTGGGCGGCGAGTCAGGAAAAAAAAAGTTCAAGTGCTTTTTTGTTTTCCATCTTGATAAGTTCCATCTTATCTTCCTATTTGGTCCACATAAACTATTAGACAGAACGATAAATTTTTTCAAGGAGATAAAAAAAAGGGAAAGAAGGAACTTGTTGAGAATTAAAATTCCGTTGGGGATAAACCCATCACAGCCAGCAGCAGACGGGACTTACTCGACTGGAAAACATTTTTCTTTCTTCTGCTACATCTGAAATTCGAATGAATGAATTATTTTCTTATATAAAATACATAGACGTTCACATCGTGTATTATTACCAAATCTACTAGGGAAAAAAAGGGAAATAAAACACATTGCAAGTAAAATCCCAGGGCTATATACTATAAGCCGGTTAAAGAAGAAAAAAAATAAGCAGTTTTGTCCATGTTTTTTCTCGACTTAGAAAAAGGGGAGTGAAGAAAAAAAAACATATTTATTCAACGGTCAACATCTGCCGATGTTTTCCTTACACCCACCCACCCCGGGAGAGAGCAGACACACACACTTTACTGTGTACAACTCAGAGAAAGAAAAGAAAAAAACACTGATATGTATAGACATATCAGAGTTAAACTTTGAATGTAGAAGATAATTGAAAAGCAATGGGCCAACTGAGCCCCAAAACATGTTGGTTGGCTTCCTATTTTCCCCCTCGAAAACGTCACCTATTGTGTGTGTGTGTGTGTGTCTTTCCCCAACAACTGTGCATAGAAATTTATCTTTTTTAGTTTTTCTTACCTGAGATCTATCCCCCCTTTCACTCCGCCAATTTGTTCCAGGTGGGCAGAAAAAGAAGATGAAAAGAACAACTGAAGAGTTAGAAGCAAACCAGGTAGGATCTTCAACCCATTTTATGACTGCTATTCGTCAGTGTCGCTAGACTCTCTCAGCTTCATTTTTTCTCAATGGAACACACACATACACACAGCCCAGAGATGATTCCATTGTGATTAGAAATCTTTTTCAGAATGAACTTGAGGACACTAAAAAGGGAAAATCGACTACCTCTCAAGACACAAACCACGTGCAACTCGGCCTTCTCACAATTTGTCACCGTGTCACTCATGACCCCTAGATGGCTCTCTATGCTTTCTAATTATAATTTCATCATCATTAATTTTCCCATTCTCTTCAGTAGGTTTCGACTTTCACTTCCTGGAGTTAAAATTTCTTTCAATAAAAATATAAAGTACACGAGAAATTGGAACTTTCGAGAGTTTTATTATCACAACTCTCAAACGGGAGGGGGGAAAATACACACAGACACACGCACACCTCAAAGTGACTTGCGCGCAAAGAGGCTGGCTCTTGTTTGCGGGAATGGCTAGAGGAATTTTTTTGTTATCTTGTTCCAAAAAAAAAACGGAAATCGAACGAAAAAAAAAAAGTTTTTTCGGAATGATGGTAGGTAGGCGTCAACAGCTAACAAACACACCAAGTCACGATAATCTACTCGCAAAATGAAGGAAACAAAGGAGTTTGGAGATTGGAAAAAAAAAATTTGTGTGGAAACAAAATTATAAGAAACTGCTTTTAAACTGAAAGGAAAAAAAACAGCACGTGTGAAACCAGGTGGATTTTTATCTTGATTCTTCTTCCTCCTCCTCCTCTCCCCTCTTTCATTCATCAGCCTCTTCACCACCTTATTGCGCCAGGTGACTACAAAGTATCGGCTGTGGTGATGTTGGTGACGAATGGGTTTAGAAGCATTTGCGATGGACGATGGATGGGCCTGACTCATCATACTCTTGCTTCGAGATCCACATCTGTTGGAAAGTGGACAGAGAAGCCAAGATGGAGCCACCGATCCAGACGGAGTATTTGCGCTCCGGTGGGGCGATGATCTTGATCTTCATGGTAGATGGAGCAAGAGCAGTGATCTCCTTCTGCATACGATCAGCAATGCCGGGGTACATGGTGGTGCCGCCAGAAAGGACAGTGTTGGCGTACAGATCCTTACGGATGTCAACGTCGCACTTCATGATCGAGTTGTAGGTGGTCTCATGCAGACCGCAAGACTCCATACCCAAGAATGAAGGCTGGAACAGAGCCTCTGGGCAACGGAATCGCTCATTGCCAATGGTGATGACCTGACCGTCGGGGAGTTCGTAAGACTTCTCCAATGAAGTAGAGGAGGCAGCAGTGGCCATCTCTTGTTCGAAGTCCAAAGCGACATAGCAAAGCTTCTCCTTGATGTCACGAACGATTTCACGCTCGGCTGAAAATTTAAATACAAATTTAATAAAATTGGCATACATTTAAAATAATGTTAAAAACATACCAGTGGTGGTGAAGGAGTAACCGCGTTCAGTCAAAATCTTCATCAAGTAATCGGTCAAGTCACGTCCAGCCAAGTCCAAACGTAGGATGGCATGGGGCAGAGCGTAACCTTGAATGAGAAAAACAAATAAGCCATGAATTTCGTGTTCCATTGTTTCGTGATTAATTGGGAAAAAAAAAATTACCTTCGTAAATTGGGACAGTGTGGGAAACACCATCACCAGAGTCCAACACGATACCAGTGGTACGACCAGAAGCGTACAGGGAAAGCACGGCCTGAATGGCGACGTACATGGCCGGGGTGTTGAAGGTCTCGAACATGATCTAGAATAATAACATTTTTTATTAGTAAATTTGGTTAATTGATTTAATAACAAGAAAAAATATCAAACCTGAGTCATCTTCTCGCGGTTGGCCTTGGGGTTGAGAGGAGCTTCGGTCAAGAGGACGGGGTGTTCCTCAGGGGCGACACGCAACTCGTTGTAGAAAGTGTGATGCCAGATCTTTTCCATGTCATCCCAGTTGGTGACGATTCCGTGCTCAATTGGGTACTTCAAAGTGAGGATACCACGCTTGGATTGAGCCTCATCTCCCACGTACGAGTCCTTTTGGCCCATGCCGACCTAAATACCAAAAAATGAAAAGCATGAGCATTTTCCCACTACTCAGGATTTTGAAAATCCCCCAAAAAACACCCTCCCACTGCAGAGGTATTGATTTAAAGTGAAAATAAGATGAGTATGCAGTGTAGCAGTGATGGATCAATATTCATAAACCCCCCCCCCCACTACTACTCGGCAAAATATTTATTGAATTACACCATTGGCTTTTGATGGACTAATTATCTAATTATCTTACCATGACACCCTGATGACGGGGGCGTCCGACGATCGATGGGAAAACGGCGCGGGGAGCATCGTCGCCAGCAAAGCCAGCTTTGCACATGCCAGAGCCGTTGTCAACGACCAATGCTGCTACTTCATCGTCACACATGTTGGAGCTGGGAGGTTAAGGTTAGTCTGTCAAAAGAAAAATTTAGAATGAGCATTCATTTCACAAAACAGTTCAACTGTATAAAGCTATAAAGAGAAGACTTTAAACTATTTCTTATCAGTTACGAAAGGCCAAGTAGGACAACTCATCCAATCTGTCAAAAACTGTCATTGCCCAAGCCAGACATTGTGAAATGCTCATGGCATCATATCTACTATCAGACGGCTTGTCAAAAGATAGGGGCGACGCCGCACCCACGTACTTAAATCTCGATCTGAGATAACAATCACCTTGGATAATGCCACAATGCACAAAACCATTAAAACTGTCAAAAGTCCAAGGACTAATAATCTCTAGCAAGGCTATGGGAATAGAAACAGCGAAACAATTTCGACAGAGGAAACACCGGTCTCACACAAGGGCAATGGGAGAAAATGGCGATTCCCCCAACGGATTTTTCCGTTTTCCTCGAGGGGTGTGGACCCCTATTGATTCGCGTATGGCTGCGTATTACTCACAGAGACGCCGGTTACAAAGTGGGGAGAAACAATTTGAATTTTGACGCAACAACGACTATGACACGCTTCTACGAACACAAAAAGACAAACTAGATGCAATGGCACACGTTTTCTATCGATTAAATTAAACTAAAAACGAGCAATGTTTAAAAAATGTAAAGAAATAAAATTCGGCCTTTACCGGAGAAAGCAAAGTTACACCAAAGCCGGCACCGCAAGCAATAACGTGGCGATGAGACGCTTGCCTTCCCTTTATGCCCTTCTCTGTCCCTTCCTCTTCCTTCTCCTTTTTAGATCTTGCAACGTTGTCGCTACGGCGTGGGGAGCTTCGAGAAATTAAGGCCGAAACGCTGCAACTGACGCCACCCCAACTTTCGATCTAAAAGCGCCACCTAACATGAAATCGCAAATTTTTAAAATAACAGTCAACTTGATATTTTATATGGTAACTATTCAAGCTAGATCGCTTTGAATGAATTAATAGATAATTTGAGGCTGATTTCATAGTCAACAGTCACCTAAAGCTAATTAAACATTGGGTTGCTGTAGCCGACACTAGGGGCGCTGGCGTACAACCACGGCGATCGATACGATCGCATCATTTGGGTTAACCTAGGGCCGAAGTCTGGTATTTGTGAATTCTGCTTGGAATTTACGTTGCCCCGTTCGTTCGTTCTTGCTTTTCCGTTGCCTTATATGGTCATGAATTTGTCGCTGAAAAAGAGGATGGGAAGTCCCACTCCCACCTTTAGGGATAAACCCCACCCGACCGCTTTTTCTACACTCCCTTCTATCAACAAGCCTACACGTGTCCTTATAAACGCAACACATTTTGACATCTATAGATACCTTTTGTTTTTACCATATCCTGCTCCAAATATGAAACTATCGTTGAAGAGATTGTAGGCAAACCAAAATTCCTTTCCTGTTAAGATTAGAGCGTTTGCATCATACTGTTGTAACAGAAAATTAACGTCGAGTTTGAGATCATCAATTGCGTGTTATAAATATAACGGCTTCAATTCAGACGACTAGAGACGCCTTACAGATGACAGCTGGCTTAAGCTTAACGGAATAAACAATTTCAATGCGTTATGCGTTGGCGACTTTTGAAGGTACATGCGAAAAAGCTAGAAAGACAAAACAAAATTCAGTTCATTCTAGCACAAATCATTTAGCTGACACAGTTAGACCCTGAGATTTTCTCCTAAATTTCTCCTCATTTTTCCCAAGAATTCCTGTTCCAAACAATTAAGCTCGGTCGTCTAGTCCAAAAGTTCCCAATTGTTGTACCGTTCCACAATAAATTGGATTGCATCATTCAAGAAACATCAAGATAAGCATTTCAGTGCTGCACCTTCATTCAAGTATTCAACCGGCTCCGTCGGAAAATGACGACGCAAAATGTCACATGGTTTATATACGAGTTGAGCCTCTGGTCCACAGGTGGCGTTCAAATCGCGTGACTTCAGACGAAAATACTTTTAACGCTTTTAGCCGTCAGCTCTGCACGTGAGAATATCATAGTTTTCGCCGGTATTCCGGTTTTTTCCTTTAATTTTCTTGAATATTCATTGCGAATATTAAATTTGTGCCATAAACGAAAAATGTCTTACTGCAAAGAAGAAGGTAAGTTACAAAGTTTGTTATTTATTCTCTCTGGTAATTCAGATAACCGAATGACTAATCGCACCATTCACTAAAGTAACGACATTTGTAAGTAGATGTATAGATACAAAAGTTCTTGTTGATTAGATTTTTTAAAATCTTGATAGAGTTTTGGAAATTGTACTTATTAAGCAAAGAAACTGGAGAATCAAAACTCAGATTGATTAAATCAGTGCCCCACTTCGATCCAATCCTAACTGTTCTCAGCTTAAAAACTATGAACTATACATATTTTGAACAAGCCTGAATCTCATTGAATTTAAGAATGCTTCCTTTGAAAAATGCTTGTTTGTTTGCTGATCTTTATTGGATTTCTCACTAAAAATATGCACACTAGACAATGTTTCAAACGGTGAAAAATTGTTATGTAATCTCCATCAATGAAACCAACATTTTTTGTAAAGCTTAAAAATCATCTGACACTTTCTCCAAGTAAACACAGCTTAAATGTAGCAGCTCTCATTTGAGCCCCAATTTCTACTGTGTTGAAGTAGTGGCTGAGGCATTATCCACTCCTTCTATATCTGGCATAAAATTTTCTGCACTACAGTCCCTGGTGTCTGATTTGCTGTACTTTGATAGTCTCTCTCTGTCATGAACTTGTGGTTTTTCACTTATACCTTAAATGTCATTAGCATTAAACATTTTTTTAATTATTCTGCAGGAAAAGACAAAATTGTCTTTCTAACTCCCGAGGATTTGCAGAAACCTAGCACACTCACCTTCCCCGATGAAGATGAGCCAGCAGGTCTTATGCTGCCAAATGGTGATATTAACTGGGACTGCCCGTGTTTAGGAGGAATGGCCACTGGTCCGTGTGGAGTTGATTTCCGAGAAGCATTCAGTTGCTTCCATTATAGGTGATAACACATTTTCAGTTTGCTTTTTTATTTGCCTACTAAATGATGTATTTCGTTTTTATAGCGATGCTGAACCCAAGGGCAGTGACTGCTTTGAATCCTTTAAGGCGATGCAAGAATGCATGTCCAATTATCCTACATTATATGGGAACGATGATAAGCCATCAGGAGAGGAGGACGAAGAAAACGAAGTGCCCAAAGAAGAGAGCAAAGAACCCTCAAAAGAAGATTCAAAATCTGAAGCTCAAGCAAAAACATGATGTCCATTATAGGAATTTAGAGCTACAAATTGTGTTTTAATTTGCTGCATCTCATGTAATAGCATTCTATACATAGTCATTTCTTCGTCGTCTACAGAGTTCCTTGGGTAGAAGGATAGAAAAAACGCTTCTCTGTTGCAAAAAAAAAATTAAAACTCGGTTTGAGAACAAATGCGCTTAAACATTTAACTTTGTATTTAAACTCAAAATTTTTAGAAATATTTCGACCCTAAAGGTGCTGTGAAGGAGACAAGATGCCGATCAGCAATGGCGTGAAGAAGCATTAAAGGCCACTAATTAAGTAGCGAATGTGAACTCAAATTTCTCCGTTTCCCATTAGGTAGAAATAATTTGTAATTCACCTTAATTCAGTAATCTTCCTCAAACAGCTCGAATGATGCAACAAGCCAAACGACGGCCAGTATTGCCATTGGCTAGACTCTCTGTATCACGATTTTGTCCCAAATCATCCTCCTTCTCTTTGATCTAGATTTTTTTTAGGTAACAACAGATTTAAGTTTTTATTCAAATTATACGCCATTTTAGGTTTCAGTTACCACAAGGGTTCGGTGTAGAATGGAATTAGGTCCAGTCATCAGCGTCGCGAGAGAATCGGTAAACATCGCGTTAATACCTTGGTTTTCAATAGCTTCCACGTTCCCGAAATCTCCAACGTGCCTAAAGCGGAAAATGGCGATTTCACGTCGTGTCATCCTGGAAACAAAAAGAATACCTTGTACGAGACTTTGGTCCTCCGTGAACAGAGCTAGTTGGGTTGAAGTGTCCTCCAGCTTGGTTGCAATTGCCATCCTCATCTGGGACGAGCTCGTGAACGTGCAATCCGTGCAGACTTTTCCCGTTTGTACGCAATCCCCTTAGATTGACGTGAACGTTTAGAGGGCCACCCGTCGTCTGAGTGAAAGCGACTTTGCCAACGATGTTGTGTTTAGTCCTCTGCAGGGCCTTATTCGGCTTCATTTCGCAAACTGCTTGATAAGTCTTGGAGCCCCTGGGTGGTTTGGGCGTCGTTACTGGCTTGGGCCGATCTGCTGCTGGTCCATGTCCGTCGTCATCTTCCAGATGTTTAAGCAGATTTTCGTTGTGATGCGCAGCGTGACCGTCGTGATTCCTCAACATGAAATGAACGTCAATTTCATGCTCAATCTCCTTATTCATCTGGAGATGAGGTAAGTATAGATTTGATTAGCAAATGGTATCATTAATATTTTTATCCTATTTTTAGTATAGTAATTACTTTGCCGTGGTGGATGCCGTTATGCTCTCCGTGGCCGTGGTCCAGCTCCAAATGCTTCAACATCTTTTCATCGTGATGGGCTTTGTGTTCTTCCTCCGTTTCGAAACTTGCGTTGGCGTGATGGAACTCGTGTTCGTGGCGAAGGACTTCCTGTTTTTTTTACGGCGTTCGTAAAATGAGAAAGTATTCCAATTAGATTATCTTTGCCATAAGTTCCAATTTAAAAAAAATAATGCAGTTTCAGAGAACCTTTTCGTCGGGAGTGTGTGGTTTATGGGGCTCAATGCCGGCTGGCCCAGCTACCGTTCGCCCGTGGACTTGCTCGAGATGCTAAAAATGAGGAAATAGCGAACGGAGTTTAATGGATTGGTTCGTGATAATAAAATCTTAAAATAAAATTTATAGCTCAGCAAGGGGGGAAAAACCTTCAGATGCCGTTCGGAATGGTGGATCTCGTGGCCATTATCCTCGTGACCCAGATGATGTACCTGTGAAAAAGTTTGGGGGGTGGTTATATTTTTTTACTTGTTAGCAGCTAGGAAACTAAATGGCGTGAAGATGGGGTAATGTAACGTTAGAGAACCAATTTTCGTAAATGAACTAGACCTGGTGTTCGTGATTTTCTATAGCGGCGTGAATGTCGAAACTTTCACGAACTTCAGATTCCAATTCCCTGAGGGCTTTCCACAGCTTGGAAACGCTATCCCGCAATTCGGCCAGGTCGCTCGTCTCTGAAACTGATTTGTTTTGTTTTGTTTTTGCATTTAAAAAGAGTTGCGAAAACAATTTGGTCGATTCCGATAATTAAAATGTGTTAGCCCCAATTCATTATTAGGTCGCGCGCCCCTTCCTGTGAGCTCCTTCGTGACCGAAAGAAGAAGAAGAACAAAAATGCAGTTTGTACTACCTGGAACGGCTCGGCTCCATTGGATAATAAACAAAATCGTGCAGAACCGGAGTGTAAAGATGGACAGCATGTTGCCTTGTCCCAGTTTGTTGTTCCAGCAGCAAATACACAGCGACGGACAGCCAACGAGTCTCGCAAACGACTCGCTCCGGGTTCTGTATATAACTTTTTGAGATGCTGCGATGAAAGACACTGCTAATAAAATGTCAGATGCAGCTCACGCCAGTTGCTCTTACTCTCGTTTGTTTTGAACAAACTAAAGTTGAAGTTGAAGTAGAGAGGAAGAGAAAAAAGAAGAAGAAGGAGGAGGAAAAGGGGCGTTTATTATATTTCTTTAACAAAATATATAGTCGCCCCTGTCTATTTGTGCTGTGAATAACAGCCGGGCGGCTAAATTTGAATCTAGCATAACTCCCGGAAGCTGGCATCCGTTCAAAATCGAAAAAGAAAGAAAGAAAAAGTTTGACTCTAACACACCACCACCACCACTCTCTCTCTCTTCTTGGATGTTTATTGATGCTGTTGCCCCTTTTACTCACTCCCGCTGGGCTCTGCAAAGAATTTTCATTTTGTTATTTCTAGGAATTTCCAAAAATTCTTCATTATCAAATCAAAACACTTACACGCTGCCATGGCTAGCCGGTTCTTATCACCAGCAAACACATCGCCTATTTTCCTAATAAAAAGCCGAGCTCTTTTTTTAAATATTCGATTAGACATCCAGCGTCGAAACGAGCCTTCGTTTCCAACTTAAATTCGATACACTTGGTTAGTATTGTTTGTGCGTTTCGGTTAAATGTATATACAAGTACGTACCTTGCTCTTTTTTTTTTCGTTATCTCAATAGGACTGACGCCATGCTGTTCTCAACCGAAAATAATTTTAACGCCATCAAAGAGAGAAAGAAAAATATTTCACGAAATCCGTACAGGAAGCCGTTAAGAAATCAGAAAATGAAAACATCGGAGGACCATCCACATGTGTTGATGGTTACTGTATTCCCACACTGAATGTCCAACTGCGCAATAAGAAGAGACGTAGCTCACCTGAAAATGTGGTCCATCTTTGGCCAAGGTCAAGAAACCTGAGGTCACAAGAAGGTCGCCACAATTCCCGTTTGTTCCCTCCAATGATCAAGCAGGTAAATAAGAATTTTATTTACGACTTTGAAAAAAATAAGGAAACATTTAAAAAGTTATAAAAACAAACCCATATGATTCCTCGACCTCTTTTGCAGATGTGCGCAGTTGTGGCGAAGGATAAACATTGTGGCTCGACCTCGAGATGAGCAAACGGACCGGGGAGGCTGGGTCAGACTACCTGTACAGGTAAATCGGATCCAGCACCAAGTCGGCGTCCATCTTCTCTTGCTATATCAGTATTGGCATGGAGATGTGAACCGAGTTTTGCTTTACCTTCTGACCGAGTTGGACGTATCTTCGATACCTTCCCGAGAAAAAAATACACACCTGGATCACGTCCCTAGCGCTTTCACCACTTTCCGGAACTACACATCCGTCATCCCTCTGCAATCCGTAAGATGAAGATCTCCGCTAGAGTCAGAGGAGAGTGGCTTCAAGTTCCTTGCAAAGATGGTAAGTCTAAAATTCAATTCATTTTTCTGTCCATTTTGAAAACCTTAAAAAAAGAAAAAATTAAAATCAAAGTTTACCAAGTGGGAATTACCTGTTAAATAATTGATTGATAATTCTAGAGTTGCATAACATCATCAAATCTCTATTTTCAAAATGTATTTTTTATTTAATGGACATTCAAAAACATTGAGAACCTTGACGGCCGTATGCAACTTGGCATCATCCTTGTCTGGGTACTAAAAATGTCCATATGTAGAAAAACCCCTTGAGGATGGAAAAAGAATCAGACGATAAACTGCTGAAAGTCGTAAACCCCCTTTCCCAGCTTCTACACACACACAAACATGATGCTAATATACACCTGTGAGATAATAATCTCCAAGGACGACTATTATTCAGTTCTTTCTTCTTCTCAGAAATCTCCCCGTTTTCTTATTTTAACGGCGACTGTTGTTTTCGCAGGTAAGGTGACAGTGGGTTGGCTGGCCGAGGAGGCGGTCCGCCGCTACGTTCGGTTGCATCCAGTCAGCGGCAACGTTCTGTTGCCATCCAGCGCCAACAACAACAAACCGCGGATGGTCGAGGTCCGCAAAACGGGCGGTTGCGTCCTGCTGGACCCGGAGGACAATGTCTGCGACGTGCTGGACGACAACGACTTTGTCAACGTCAGGATGGAGAACGACGTCCCGGATTCGATTGGAACCACAACGATCGGCCCGCCATCCGTCAGCCATTTCGATCACACGCTCTCCGATCCGTTGGTTCTCTCCAGCTCCAAAATTGGCGCTTCGGCCCACGATCAAATGAGCACGACGTCGGACTCGGACGTCGTTCTGGACGGCTACCATCTGACCATCAAGCAGTTGGTGTTGCTGAGCAAAGGAAACACGAAAATCCGTCTGAGGAAGATCGCCGAAGATCGCGTCATAGCCGGCCGCCAGCTCGTCGAAGCCATTTTGAAAGAAAATAAGGTTAACAGATAACTATTAATAAAAATAGCGGGGGGATAGCATTTTTAGAAAAAAAAGGGGGGGGGGTGGCTGTTTTTCTTCTACTTCTTGAAATGTAGCCCAAAAAATTGCTACTCAGAGGCTTTTTATTTATTTTTTTATTGTTTTATGTTCAAAAATAGCCGGTTGAAATTTTAAAATAGAACAAGTTGGGTCCGATTTAGCTTTTGCCCAGTCCGGCCAACTTGTACGAATTTATTGGCACATCTTCTTCTTCAGTCAGAGTGTATAATGGACTTTGTTCGAGAACTATGCAGCTGATTGTCTAATTTCTTTGGTTCTATTTTTAAACGAACGCCAGGTGGCCTACGGAATTACGACCGGATTCGGCAAGGTAAAAGAAATTTTTGAAATTCCTGGCGATTAATGACGTCGTTTAATTCTGAATTGAAAATTGAAAATTTCAGTTTGCGAGGACTGTCATCTCGCCGGACAAGTTGGAGGAGTTGCAGGAGAATTTGATTCGCTCCCATTCGGCCGGAGTGGGCCAGCCACTTTCCCTGGAGCGCGTTCGGATGTTGATGGCCCTGCGGATCAACACGCTGGCCAAAGGTTACTCCGGAATTTCCATCAAGACACTCAACCAGGTGATCAACGCCTTCAATCGATCCTGTCTGCCCTGGGTCCCCGAACAAGGAACTGTCGGGGCCAGTGGAGACTTGGCCCCATTGTCCCACCTGGCCCTCGGTATGATTGGGGAAGGGAAGGTAAGCGATTCAAATTCTTATTTTCAAAATGACTACCAGCACAGACATATGCAAATAGGGGAGGAGGTTTCTTTCTGTTGCGCAATTTCTGACTGGAGAATTATGAGTCAGCTGGCCCATATTCTCCTGGCCGCCTTAATGACATGCAGAGAAAATGAGTTGGGTCGTTACTTTGCTCGCCCATATTTTCGGTTCCATGTCCTAGATCTCTGCTGCTGCTGCTGCTGCGCTAATTCTGTAGTTCTGAGTTGTTGCTTATTGTTGATGGACAGGATCCTTCGTCAAAAAAATAGTGTCTGAAAGGATTTACTCTGTCGCTACGAGATTTTTGACACATTTCTCAGCTGAATATCAATCAGGGAAAAGCAAAAAAAAATCCACCTGACGTTCATAGAAACTGTTCCACGGCCCCCGAAAGAATGTTTTTCTCTCTCTTTAGCCCATGAATCCGTCACCAGGATAGAGTTGTTGCAATAATATACATACTGTGCATAACTAAACCAAACAAACAGATGTGGAGCCATCGGACCGGTTGGACGGACGCCAAGCTCTGCCTGGAGAGCAATGGACTGGAACCGATTAAGCTGGGAGCCAAGGAAGGTAATAATAATAACAATACTACTGAAAAATGTCTAGAACAAATCCGCAATAAGATTTGGCGCATCACCGCAAAAGAAACCAACCAACCAACAACAAAATAAAAGAAAATGACGTCCAGATGTCGTCATGTGGGCCGTCCAAACAATGGAGAGACTCTTCTTTTTGTGTTAAATAGTCAAATTTGGTTGTTTTGTTTTTGTAAACCAAAAATTAACGACGACGACACATTTTGTTCATTTCTGACTTTGACAAGGATTGGCATTGATCAACGGGACCCAGATGATCACGGCACTTGGAGCCGAAGCGGTCGACAGATGTGAGCTGATTGCCAAACAGGCTGACGTGGTGGCCGCTCTCTCCCTCGAGGTTCTCAAGGGCTCGTCCAGGGCCTTTGACAGTGACGTCCACCAGCTCCGCCCGCACCCCGGCCAAATCAACGTCGCCCGTCGCCTGCGATCCTTGCTTCACTCGGAGGCTTATCCGTCGGCCATAGCCGAAAGTCATCGCTTCTGCGACCGCGTCCAGGACGCCTATACTTTGAGATGCTGCCCTCAAGTATACGTGATTGATTTGGTTTCGTCTGGTATTCCAATTAATTCATTCAAATTTAAAAATTAGGTTCACGGAATCGTTCACGATACCATCGACTTTGTTCACAACATTATCAAGACGGAAATGAACAGCGCCACTGATAATCCTCTAGTGTTACCCGAACGCGGAGAGGTACTCATTATTACCTCAATTATGTGTAATCGAATTAAGGTTAAATTAATTAAATTAAATGGCCAATAGATTATCTCGGCAGGTAATTTTCACGGAGAGTATCCAGCCAAAGCTTTGGATTACCTTGCCATTGGTAAATAACTTAATTCTTCCAATCAAAGTTAATTAAATCAATTGTCAACCAAATTTATCCCATTAAAAAAAAAGGTGTTCATGAACTGGCGTCGATGAGCGAGCGCCGGATCGAGCGGCTGGTGAATCCGGTGCTGAGCGAGTTGCCGGCCTTTTTGGTGCGCGAAGGCGGCCTCAATTCCGGCTTCATGATAGCCCACTGCACGGCCGCTTCCCTGGTCTCTGAGAACAAGGTCCTCTGCCATCCCAGCAGCGTCGACTCGCTCTCGACCAGCGCCGGAACGGAGGATCACGTCTCGATGGGCGGATTCTCGGCCCGCAAGGCTTTGCAGGTGGTGGCCAACGTGGAGCGCGTCATCGCCATCGAATTGCTCGCCGCTTGCCAGGCCATCGAATTCCTGCGTCCGCTCAAGACCACCGTGCCGCTGGAGGAAGTCTACCGGACCGTCCGGGCCGTCGTCCGTCCCTGGGACAAGGATCGCTACATGGCACCCGACATCGAAGCGGCCACCAATCTCCTCAAGGATGGCAAGATATGGAATTGCGTCAAAGGTACGTAGTACATATCTCACCGTTTCAAACATTTGTGGCGTTGGACGGCCGGTTGAAATTGCCCGTTGGCCATTGCCAACTCTCCCGAGAAAAACAAGGCAATCGATTACTGGAAACGGGTGACGCCGTTTCGGACATTAAGTGGCCATTGAAAACATTTCACAGTCGATAATGTACATCAGCGGGGGGTTTATTAGACTCGGCTAATTGCCACGTTGAACCGGAAGAAAATAAATGTGAAATGTCTTAATTGTTTGTTGGAAAACCAATAAAATATGTTACTACAGGTTATCTGGACGCTGTCAAGGATTATCTGGACCTGGAGTCGAGGGCTCCGTCGCCCACTTGCGTCTCGCTGCCGCATTCGGTGGCTCCGCCCTCTTATCTGATCCAGGAAGACGACGAAGATGGAGACGATCCGCCCATCAAGAAACATTGCACCGACCACCACCAACACAAGAAGGACATCATCAACGAATAAAAGACAATTTTTAAAAAAGATGTCGCAACACACATTTGTCCTGGACAACACACAGCACATGACACGACACTTTGAACAACACACAACAACAATCTTCTAAACACATTTTCAAACAAAAAATCTGCTGTTGGTGGTGGGTGATGATTACGCGATTCCATTCCAGTGATGACGTCATCGGCTTGACAGTTGTCGCCAACTCGGCACCGTTCTGAGTTTCACAAATAAAAATAAACTTCGTCAGAAAAACCGAGAATAAACTAAAGCGAATTAACAAATATGGAAAATGAATTTAGGATTATCTTTATATTCCCCATTAATTCTAAAATAAAATCGGTTTAGTGCCGACCGCCTTATAAATACGGTCCCGTTGCGCACGTCTATTTCGGCCCCATATGCTGTCGTCTCTCTTTTTAGCATGTGGATAAATCCACACTGGAGATGCTAAGTTTATTTTTCTTCCCTCTCTTTTGTTTTAATGACCCACAATCAGCTTACTAGTGCCTTTTCAAAAGTCACGTGACGTGTGTGCGCCATAAGGAAGTGGGTTATGAGCCGTTAAAGCTGACTGGATGACGCTATGACGAAATGACGCGCAGCTGGCCAATGAAAGATAACACCGTAGAAAAAAGGGGCGAGACAAATAGGAGATTTGACAATTTTTTTTCTTTTATACTCAAAAAGAATTAACGATCAAATCCAGGCCATATGTGTTACGGCTTGCTGATTACGTGAGAATATAATATAACCCAGGGTGCATCCAGCAGTCAATGGAACAATTTATTTGTGTCTTCAACTGTCTTTTTTCGAATGAAATGGCGCGATACTTTTTAAAAAAACAAAAGAATAAACCGGAAATGGACTGACTTGGACTGGATGTCCAGGATGTAGGATTCGGCCGGCCGCTGTTTGACTGACGGCACAGCATCGTCATTATGGGCAGGTAGGAGCCGGGCCATGTATGCGGATGTGGGTCGGAGGAGACGCTGCGGATCTCGTGGCACCGACACCGCCCGTTTGAGTGACGCCACTTTGGGTGGCTGCTGCTGTTGTTGTTGTTGTTGGCGAGTCAACAGCTGGCGGCGTCGCTGCTCCAGCCATTGCCGGTCACGCTCCTGCCTTTGTTCGGCCATCAGCTGCAGGTTTCGGCTGTTGCCCGACTGAGATTTCTCCTTCCTGGCCAGCCGGGCCAAATATTCGTCAGCCGTCTCCGCCGCCACTTTGGCCGTTTCTTGCTCCATCCGCCACAAATAGGCCACCAGTTTCTGGTATTGCTGATCCATCCGGCGTCGTTGCTCAGCTTCCGCTTTCTTACGCTCTTCCTCCACCAACTCGTCCGCATTGGCCGGCTCTTCGGCCGCTTTTAAAGCCTTTTCCTCCTGCCAAATAATTTCAGATAAACATTTAAAATTGATGGATATATGCGGATGATGTCATTTAGTCTGTCGTTCCATCAGTCACGCTAATGATGTGCTACCTTCCAGCGGTCGAGGTTCTTGCGCACAGTTTCGCGTTGGCGGCGCCACTGGGCGACCCAGGCGTCGCTTTCTTGCTGTTGCCGGAATTCCGTCGACGCCGATTTCCGCTCTTCCTCGTCCGCCAATTTCTTCTGGCGTTTCCACTCGTCCAACTCCTGTCGCTGCTCCCGACGCAATCTCTGCAAATTCTGGTACCACTTCTCGTGGGCTTCCACCTGGGCCGCGTTCTTACCTGTCCGAATGAATTTAAAAAAACCGCCATTTCTTTTTCTGGTTTTGGTTTTTTAAATAATTAAGTCGATGGAAAAGAACAAAAACTGGAGCGATTCCTAAATTGGACGCCACTTTTTCACACGCCATGTGTTGTTGTGTTGGCCGTAAATCGCATTGATTAGATTCCACGCATGTATAACGGGATAATGAGATGGGCATATCGCATATCATATTCCCCACCAAGTTTGGAATTCTTGTCGGTCATTTCCCGTTTGTAATTTTTCTTTTCAATTCGTTCAGAGAACCTCCCTCAAAAAAAAAACGTTTTTTTTTGGCTAAATAATGATTTGGCAATGGCGCGTGATTATCTCTCACTGATTGTATACGTGTGTCCATCAATAGAGAAATTGAGTCAAATCGGGACAACTGGCCGGTTGTTCTTTTTCGTCACGCTGATTCGTATTTAGAGGAAATGGACGTCACTTTCTGTATGGACGGCAGCTGCTGGATGCGTGTAGCTTACGGTTTACCATCCATCCATCGCGCCCGAGTGTTGGGTCGACGTCACAGCGTGAGAGATTCACGAGAAAAAAAAACCCGTTTGTTTGGTATTATTGGTAACCACGTTTGAATTTCCCGGTGTAATTATTATTTCACGCATCAAGTTCCGTGATTGAAAAACCGAGATGTGTACATTATACAGATCCTCACCTGGCACCGTGTCGCAGACGGCCGAGACGAAGGTCTGCCGATTGTTTCTAAATCTGGAGCGCCACTGGAGGAAAAGGCCGTGATCCCGGGCGTCCCAGCCGCCCGTTTCGCCGCCGTTGGAGACGAGGAAGTGCCGGAGCGCTTCGGCCGCCGGCGCTGATGCCGTTCCACCACTGGTCACCGCCTGCCGGATCATTAAAGAGACGACGTTAATCACGTCCAGCCACGTCCAGCAGCAGGACCCCGTTGTTAGACTTTGTGGTAGTGGGTGTTACATATTATATATATAGACCTGCTGCTGCGATGGCTCAGTGATGGACCCAGATGATTTATACTGCCCAGCATCAGCTGGGCCCTGATTATTTCATCCAGCGCTCGTTATTCACTATATAACAAACTGACGTTGGCCATCTCTTTTATCAAGCGTTTAATCAAGACAATTTCGTCGTCACGATTTCCCTAACTGATTGCTGCTGGCCAGCAACACAATATCTCCGCCTGTCCAGCAGCGCGGGCGCACAGTTTCCAACATATCCATAAACCAAGTTGCTGGAAATGGACGCATTAAACGTTTTCATTCATCGGCGGCCAACGGTGCGTTAACCCATTGAAAAATTTGGAACTTTTATCGTCGGTTTTATTTTTATTTTTTCTTTCCTGGACACACACTGGGAAATCCCGAGAGTCGCAAAAACTACAAACTCAAAATTAAAAGTACCGGTTGTAACTACATAACCATGACCCTAAAAGATTGTATCTCCTATATAACTTGTCCATTTAAGAAAATCAACCGAATTTCATGGAGCTCGTAACGATCGAGAAAAGAAACTAATGAACATCGACGATAACTTGATCAACCTTGTAAATATAATACCACTGACTGCCATCAATTTAATACAAAAGAAATAACCCAGTTGCTGATTTATTAGAACAAGAATGCGCGGTAGCTAACGAACGTTATCCGCCGTTTTTATGATTCAATCAAAATTATCACGATGACCATCAAAAATCGACTCCCGTTAAAAATTTCAACAATGAGTTGAACGACAGTTGCGTCTAAACTTGTAACATACTCATCTCTTATTGTCTTTCTACGCTAAAGAGATCGTTAAAAGAACCGGGCTTAACGAATAAGCGGATTATTGTACACATTTTGTGACGTCATTTAACACAAGTCGCTTTATACCTGGTCGGCGGGAGTCCGTATGGGCAATTTCGCAATGAGGTCACGAATCTGCTGACGAAGGAGACCGTCCTGTTGGCGCAATCCTTCCAGCAGCTGTTGGCGATCGTCGTCTTCGGTCGGCAGTGGCAGCAATGTCGGTCGGACCAGATGATCCCGCTGCTGCTGGCCGATGTCTATCGCCGTGACACGGACGCCACAAATGTGGCCCACCGACTCGTAGAGGGCGTTCAATTGACGGGCGATCGACCAGCTCTCGCACCGTACCTCATCCATTATGGCTCTCCGTTCCAGCTAGCAGTAGCACCGATCAGAGAGATGGGTTTCTGGTATCGTCACGTTCCAGTAAGAAAAACTTCCTGCCAGATGACCGCCCAGCACATCCAGCGTGATTGACGAGGAAAAAACAACAACAACAACAACCGAACGAAATGATTTGAATAGAATGAAGGAAAAAATGAAAAAATGAATCAAACTGCGTAGCAAAAATGTAGCCGACTGGAACACGTACGGTTACTATAGCAGCGGACACTCGAAATGCTATGTACACCGTCCACGCCCGGCCACCTGGCGCGTGAACGGGTCGAGTTTTGGTTTTTCTGTTGGGTCGATCGCGTCGCCATAGTAACGGGGGATTATTGTTTCTTTCGTCTGAGAAAAATGAAACAACAACATTTTTTGGTCTCATGCTCGATATGCGCATCACATACATCACCAACAAGCAACAACCCCTTCCACTATATCCAAGTCCTGTTGCGTAACCCCATTCGAAAAATCCGATCAGGCCGAACAAATCAATTCCTGATCGAATCAAAGTTGATCTATTTTCTACGTCATTCTATTACAACGGAAAGATATAAGAAATAAATCGGAATTTCTCTATTACAAAAGTCTACACGCAAGGGGCTACTGCGGGTCCGTTTCTTTTGTTTAGACCATTCGAATCCGATGCGTAGAGAAGTCGAGGGCTACATTCACCACCTGGCGTGTTCTGGTTTTGTCTTGTATTTCTTTTTTTCCGTCATGTACAGCTATAGACCAGCACCGTCCTACATGCCGGCCCGTGTTACACACACACACGCCGGCCCGACTCTAGTTGTTGTTGTTGTATATTTTCTTCTTTCTCTCTACTACACCCGAAAAGCCACAGCTTGGAAAGATTCGCCCGGTGTGTGTGTGTCTACTGCTGGCGCTGGCCGTCCTTGTGTGTTGTGTTACGGTGGTTCTGCTGTGTCCAGAAAAACCTTCCTCCCGTTCAAATTCCTCCTCTTTTTTTTCCAATCACGCTCGACTTGCTGCCGGGGCTGGAAAAAAAAAATAAAAGAGCAACAACTGCAGCAATGCCACAATTCCTCCTCCTTTTCTTGCTGGTCGTCTGTTTCTGTTTGGATATTTTTCCGCTGGTTGTTATAATGCCCGTCTGAGCGCACCTATACCTGTCCGGGTGCAGTTCTCATCCTCGTCCAGTCGCTTCTGATCGTCGGTGTCCATCGGTCGTGTTTATATTCTTGTCCTTTTAACAGCTTCTTCTCCCCCCAACAGCAAAATTCTTATATTGGCTTATATTTGGCTGGTCAAAAATTTCGTTGGTGCGTTGAAATTTCTTCTCTCCGGTTGCCTTGCGCTCGCTCGACCATCCGTTGTGTGTTTGTGTGCGTGTTATTCCGGCAGCAAAGCAAAGCAAAGCAAGCGTGATTATATTTATATCTCTTTGCTATACATCTTATAATAGCCCAGCAACATGTTGTTTCTACCCAGCGTGAGCGTGTTGTTGTTGGTTGTCGTCTTGTGTGCTTCGGCCAACGGTGAGTCCTCCATCAGCATGCAGCGCCGTTTGTCGATTTTCCTTTTTTTGGGGCTTTGATTTTGAATAAAATTTCAATTTGTGTGTTGACTGCTGGATGATGACGGGCAGCAGCTAATACGGCCTTAGGATTACGGGCAGCTTCGTGCCAACAGGATTCCCTGACACGGTGCACCGACCCGCTCAAAGTCCTGACCAACAACCGAGACCTCGGCTTCGCCGCCTCCCAGCAAGAGCTCAACACCCTCTGCCCGTCAGTTTTATTTTATTTTATTTTATTTTATTTTATTTTATTTTATCTTGTGATATTTTTTGATCTGAGATGTTCTATTTTGATTGCGCGACTCTTATATCTACAAAGTCATTCATTTCTTTTTCGGCTGGGTTAAACTCGTGAATTCGTGACGTCAGACGCACATTCTCAGACGGGAGTAAACACAAAAAAACCGGCTGGGTCGTCCTTTTTTTATTTTATTTGGTGTGTGCGAGTGTCCGGAAGCTAAAAACGTGATCAGAAGAAGGGCATCATCAGAATGATTCATCCGCAAGGGAAAAAGAAAGAAAATGCGATTACATATTATTATTAAAGTACGTACAAAACTCAACGTTTCAGTTGTTGCAGTTCATTGACGTAAAAACAAGAAACCGGGGCATTTCAATTGAATTTCAAACCAAAATTCGTTCCGAAAAACGAACTTGGCATCGTTGCAATCGACTAATATCTAAAGGTGTGAAACTAAACGATGGGCATTAATTGGATAACGGGACGTTTCAGACAGGTGAACAACAGCAGCAGCGCAATCAGGTTGATGGAATTACGATCCTGATTTGTGTGTTGGCTGCTCTTATTCTATTCCTAGCCCCGGAGAAGAAGAAGACAAATTTCACGTTGATTGTTGCTGTTGGCTTTGGTGCGTTTGTTTTCCTTCAAAGTGTTGCCCGCGCAATGGCACCAGCAAAGAGCGGACAAGACAAATAACAGCGCGTGAAAACAGAAGAAGAAGAAGAAATGGGGGTTCCGTCCGCACTAACTAAGGTGCCCCTTTTGGGCTGTTTCGGTTGGCATATAGCGACGACGACGATGGGGGGGAATCAGGTGGATCAAGTCAGACGGAAGTCATTAGAGAGCTAGTCGCGATAGTTTACTATAGTCCGTACTGCAGCGCCCGGCGGGAGTCTATCCCGCTTTATCTTCTCACTTCTAGAGCCACTCCAAACTTTCTTTTGGCTCCGTTTCAAAAAGGCGCAGAAGAAAAATGGTCGAGAAAAACACACACAAGATTTGTCTTAGCTTCTTCTTCTTTCTGTCTCCCCAACACACTTCAAAAAAACACCAGAAATTCGACGGTGTTGTTGTTGTTTGAGGTTGCGCACTCTCAAATTGTTTTGGCGTCTATAAATATAGAAAATAGCGCGCGGCCACAGCACACACTCAAGTGCTGGGACGCTATACGCGGGGAGACTGCTGTGTTTTTATATTTTCACGCATCTCTCGTGACCGTGAAGATCATCACACGCTTTGATGCGAGTCCTTAAAAATTTTTATTTGTTTTTTTTTTCGCCCATTTCCAAATGATCTTTTATTATCTATTAATTTCAAATTTGTTTTTTTTTCCCGCCAACTTTTCAAAAATTAATTATTTGAATTTAAAATAGGAAATTGATCGACGGTTTGAGATGCATCGACAATTTCACGTCGCGCTGCCTGGACGCCCAGCATCGTGAATTCTTCCACATGCTCTACGCCGGCACCAAGCAGGTCATTGTCGATTTGTGCGAAGACGAAGATTACCAAAAAGGTTGAAATTTTATCACACACGTTCCCAACAAAATAATGAAGAACCTAATTATGCATAACTGTTGATATTCCTATTTTGAATAGAATATTTGATGCACGCTCCGTGCATGAGAGATGTCCAGTCGGGATACGAGCGATGCGCCGTCGAATACCAGAGTCACGTGCGGGAGCACAGCAGCAGCAACAACAACCAGGCCAACGGGGCAGCAGCCACTCTGGGCGGAGGTCCCACCGTCGTCGATGACCCAGTTGAGAATTCCAAAAAACTCTGCTGGTATTATTATGATTATGATTATTACTTCAATTTCATGAGAAACCCATCAAAATAATTTTTTTAAAACCTTTTTCTTTTGTTTTTTTAATTTTTGACAAATGAAACAACGCACTTGACACGCCTGGCCGTGTGTGCTGTGGCTATATAAAAATAGTTCGTTCCAAAATTACATGAAGTGCTCCCAAGCAGTTGTCGCCGGCACGTGCGGAGTTCAAACTGGTCAGTATTAGCGCCCCCCATTTATTATTATCTGAATTCTTCGTCCCATTTATCTTTCTTTTTTTAATGGCCTATTATTCGATTCTATTTTTAAAAAATGGTCAGCTTCATTCACACGGGGATTCCTGGACACTATGGCCGGCCCATTGATCCAAGTAAAATTTTTACGAAATGAATTGAAAAATAAAATTCAAAACATTGAATACAATTATTTCGACAGGGATATTGTCTGAGTTACGAGCCCGGAACCGAGCACGAAATCGATTGCGAACAGCCAACGCCCAAAGTCGATCCGTCGCTGGCCACTTACAACAATTACGAGCCGTCCGAGCAGGCGCTGGATCGCAGCGACGGAGTGGAGTCGGAGCAGCCGCGCAGCGTCGACGAGACGGAATTCGTGTCCTCTCGTCAACATAATCAACAACAACAACAACACGCATCGTCGTCGTCGTCGTTGTTGTCGTCCCGAGGCGTCGTCTCTTCGTGGCCCGTCCTCACGCTGCTCCTCCTCCTGGCGCCCGTCTCTTTCCTCCACTCTATTTAGAGCCCCGACGTCATCCGCTTCTTTCTTATTTAGATTTATTTATTTATACGGAGAGAAAAAAAAGAACAATCTCGGTTGATTATATAAGATATGATGATGATATCGTGGAGGTTTATTATATCATTTTTGAAAAAAGAAAATCAAACAAATTATTATTATTATTATTAGTTATATAAGAATTTTATTGTTAAAGTGATGATGGATTGGTATACCATGGGGGATGGCATATAGTGAAAACTCTTCTTTTCCCTGTTGAATTATTATTTACCTTCTTGTAATTTTGTTTTATGTTTTTTTTTTAAATCTCGAAACTGAATGAAATCGAACTTTGTGTAATTTAATAACGCCTAATAACTATTGGAATTAAAATACAAGAGACACGCACCGAATTGAGGTGCTGCATAATTAAAGAAATTTGAAAAATTTTGATTTAGCGCCAAAATTCAAATCTTTCATTAGGAATTTTACCATATGACTATATATAGGAGAACCACGCCCTTTTTTTGTCTACTTGTGTTATTATAGAGAGTATATGTTATCCATACAGAGATGCCAGCAGGGCGCTACGCTGTACTACTCACGGTATAGCTGCTGCTACCCTTTTGGTCCACATTTGGAATGGTCCCGGGTTTAATAAACACGTTAAAGTTTTTTTTCTTTTCTCTTCACCTTTCGACTCCTTTTTTTTTCCTGCCTCCCATCTATTTATCTGCGCGTTCCTTCTGCTCTCTCTCTCCGCTCGTTTTCTTCCGCTCCGGCGCTATACACTTTGGCGTCGTTTAAATAGATTTTTCTCCCCTCCGCACACGGCGCACTCTCGACATAAGACGAGACTTTGTGAGCCCGTGCCAAACTGGCCCTTCTCAATAACCCTCCCACCAACTGTACCACCTCCCGACCGCTCACGGCGCTCTTTACAAGTCAAAAAAGAAAAAAATCGACCAGCCGCTATACTTGATCCAGGAGCTGTTGGTAGGAGCGTCGCAGATCAACTTCAACCTCCGACCATCTCGGACTCTCGGCCATCCGTTTCAGTTGCCATTTGTCCATTTGCGCACACACAAGTTCTTCAATCTTTCCCATCTCCGATCCTTTTTGTGAAAGGGAAAACAAACAAAAGTCCAGGGTTCCAACTCTTTCATTTGAATTGAGCGCTTCGAAATCCGTCCAGGAAGGTTATAGAAAAATGAATAACCCAGAACACGCCCACGCCAAATCGCTCATCATCAACTACGTCGTCATCATTCTGCTTCTCTCTCTCCTTTGGCTCCTCTACGAAGGGGTAAGAGATCCTTCTTATTCTTCCAACTTTACATAATAATAATAACCCGAATTGTTTTCATTCATTTTAACACCAATATACAAATTCCAACCACCAACAATGTAATTAAATATCTGATTATTTATTTTCGTTTGAAATACGAAATTTCCTACAGGCATTTTAAATAAAAAGCCAATTCGAAACAAACAAACAAAAAGAAACGAATTTCTCACGCGGCGCCACTTCACCAAAATCATCACCCACACACACACACACAAATGTCTCCCCATTCAACAACACCAAATCGCGTTTTCGTATTAGCGGATGTCCAGGTATATACATCTCAGTCGAGCTAGTTTCAATGTGTATCTCCAGTCTTAGTAGCCAACAAAATTTAAAATAAAAGAAATTCAAAAGCCAAAAATCCCCGCAGACACAACAAAAAACTTGGCCTGTCGCTATCTGTCGTCTCGTGTGTAGATATTATTAAAAAAAAAAACGCCCAACCACATAAATCAGCGCATCGTCAACACAAACAAAAAAGCAAATTGCATCGAGTCCGCGCCGGCCATGGCAGTTCTCAGCATGGGCATCTGTTTTAAAATTTTAAAAAGATGCATGGCTTATTATTATTATTTTCTCTCCTATCTATTTGCGACTGGGCGGCTAGCTGCTACCTGTCGTCCGCTCAACATTTGTCTTTTGCCTGTCGGATATGCTGGGACCCTTTGATACCGCCGTTTTCCACGGGCCGGCAGACGATACATGTTTCACTTTCGAATGTCACCGGGTCTAAACCGGCGTCTAACCCCATCAGCTAAAATTAAATAAAAAAAGCCCAGCGCTACTGCTGCTGGCTTCTCTGTGTCAAACATTTTTATTTTCCCTCGTCAAGCGCCAAAACGGACGGGCAGAGAAGAGGTCGCGAGTGGTGTTACCGGGACCACCAATTTAGACCTCACAGTTGCTGCGGTTCGTTCACCGTACAAGTTTCACCCGACCATCATCATCATCTTCTCGACTTTTTTGGCCCGGCCCAGCACTACTTTTAGAGCCTTGCCACACGTGCCGCGTACAAACCTTTCAACAGAACTCGTCTACTTTTTTTTACTTTTTCGTTGGCCCGTTTTTTTTCCTTTTTTATTTTTTAAAGTTTCGCCGGACACTTGGGGAAATTTCGGAGCGCAGGCGCAAAAGAAAAGATGCTGCTGCCGCCGGACTGATGGCGTGTATGTTTATTGTTTACGTTTGGTGTGTGTGTGATCTTTTTAAAAAGGGTAAAATGGGGATTTTTCTTTAATGCCATTGCACACACAAAAAAAGCGCCAACTCGGCGAAAAACTTAAAAAAATAAGAATTTTTTTTTTGAAAAAACACACACACACCCGTGATGAGTTTTCTGGCGCTTATTTCGGGACTTGGTAAAAAGGGGGTAGGATATATAAGGTCAAGCAGCTGCCACTTTTGGCTCGTGAATGTCATCATCTTACACAAGTCTAATCGTTATTCTTTTCGTTTCTAAAAAAGAACAAAAAAAAATAACTTTTTGCTCATTCGAAAATTATTCTGGAACTACATTTTCCTAGCCCCAGCAGTTTGCATGATGGATATCCGTTGTCTAATAACTTGGCGTCAGCTCCTTTTTATTCTTTCTATATTAGTTCGATTGACTTGTCGTTGTCCGTCTAAAGATAGAAAAGTTCTTCTTCTTCTTATTCATCTCTGCTTATTATCTCCAACAATTTGATTTCAAACCAAAATTGGCGCTTCAAATGGATATGTCGTCCGTGCATCGTACATTATTTATACTTCTTCACTTGTTTCTTGCTTGCTCCTTTCAATTTTCAGCGGGAATATTTGAATGGTGGATAAAATTCTGTTGTTTCTTTTTGAATGAAATTGAATTAGATGTAAAGCAGTCGCGCGCACACCACCACGAAGAGGATCTTGGGGCATTGAAGGGACGGAGAACAATCCGCGCAATTTCCATATTTCATCCAATTCATTTTGGGCCAACCAGAAGGTAAAAAACATATAAAATAAAAATGTAACACACACGCCAGCCGTTTATACATACTCCATCGGCCTTTGAGACCCGTCAAGACGGAATGCGGAAACTGTCACCTATTTTACACCTTCTAATTTGTTTTGAATTATTTAAACCAAAGAAAAACAAGAATTTGGGTTGAACCTTTCTTCCTTGAATGCCCCCTTTGACTTGAAGTGTGTCCTCTCTCTCGTATATTTTCAACTGTTGGAACAAATTTCTTCAAAAAATGACGACATCAATTGGAAACAATCACATCTACTATCCCAACTGTACACCCAATCAAAAACCACATCTCTCTCCCTTATTATTTACTATTTTATTGACCGGCGCATGATTTTGATATTGTGCGTTCACATTTTTTTTTCAATCGGCTTCAGACAATCCCGACACTTATTTTCCCACCAGTGCGCGTGTTGATTATTTTCTCTCAACTGCTTGTAAAGAAATCCAATTTTTTTTTCTCTCCTTTTCTAAATTATTTAATTATTACGATGGCGGACGGAACAGAGTTGAAAAATGTCTCTCGACTTCCCGCCGTTTTTATTTCAAAAAACCATCTTTTCGCTTGTCGACTTTTTCTCTGTTTCCCCTTTTTGATTATATAATCTCATAATTTCCCCCCTATACATTTTTAGGATAGTCTCTCAGTGTTTTCGACAACTACTGAACATTTCAGTCTCTCTATTTGTCCCCAGCCTATGATGATCTATATCAACTTTCAAAAACAACCATTCAAATTTCTATTATTACTTATAATGTCTGAGCTATAAAATACACACGACGTGTCAGTCCGTGTGTCTTATTTTTCATTCGATCCTCAAAGGCGAAATACACCGACTGCTGCTGTGGTAGTGATGGCAGCTGATATTTATAGCGCCAATCATCGTTGGTCAGCATTTGCGTTCAAAGGGCTTTCGGCTGCGGGGTTGTATAGGCTCTGCTCCGGCTGTACTCTCATCATCGCCATGTTTCGGTTTCCTCTTCTGCGTGACAAATGCATATGTAAAGGCGTACGTGATCTACAAATATAGAACTGGACACTAGCTGGGCTCGTCCAGCAGCTAGTCACTTTAGACTGTTGGCTTTCATGCGCCCAGCCAACTGGGTTAAGACCGGTTAAGTGAACTGGATTCTGGCGTGAGTTGCAGCTGATTACCAGTAATGATCCATCAAGAGACTAGCCAGTCACCAAGTAACTAATCATGTATCCAGTAGATTAACATGAACTTGACAATTTTTTACTTAGCAAAAAATTAAAGGTCTGCAATTATAATAATTTTTAAATAACAAATAGAAAGTGAGCTCGAAAAGAATTTTATTTGATCCATAAGTACACATGGATTGATCAAGAAAAATGTTCATTAACATAATGGTATCAGTTGAAGTCTCGTATTAGACTCGTTACAATTGGATGAGTGAAAACGATTTACGGTAATCCGGTGGATCGTCATTTCCTGCTTGCAGCTTCGAGTACGGTGGTGGATTGGCATCGATGTCGTCATCTCCGGCTATGGGTCCTGTTGTCGCCAAGTTGTTGTCAAGTTCGTATTGCGAAGGTATCAGGTTTGTAGGGAGTTGGCCTTTTTCGGGGATGATTTCCTTATTCAACACGTCATTCCAGTAACGTGGAAGTTCTGGATCTTCAACTCCACCCAGACACAAATAAAAATCTACCAATATCACCACAATAGCAATGAAAAAGCTCAATGCGTAGTCGTCAAGGAATTTCATGTTGAAACTGGCTTCATTGCAGAAGATGATCAAGCAAGCGGTGGCCACCGTAAGTGCTACATTGGTAGTTTGCAGGAAGAGGCAACTGATTTTACCCCAAATCCCCTCCCAGCAAAAGTAGTACCAAACGTTAACAATCGTTATCACCATCAGATAAGCTTGTACTGCCGCTAATATGGACAGCGCATTGGATAGGGCTGGGATCCACATTTGGGCAGGTGTTGTGCATGTCACCCAAACAACCGAGTTCCAATCTTCAGGATGGCTTTCGGGACTACAAAGGAGATCAAGTCCATGAGGTTTGCAGGCAGCTAGGAAGTTGGGAGCCAACGTTTCAGTGGGGCCGTTGTTCATACACCACCCGACGTAAAGGGATCCAGTGAATAACGTCAATATCCATAGCAGAGGGCGAACGCAAAACTTGAGAAAAGTCGCTCCTTCTTCTTTCTTTTTGAATTCGTGGGTTAGACGAATACCTATACTCAGGGTCAAGAACCAAGCCAATCCAAATAAAATGCAGAATTTTTTCCATGAGGACATTGCCTGTGATGCCATCGGATGGTTGATGTTGGGGTCGTTGCACTTTACTTTGACTGGTTTTGTCTTCAATAAGTCTGATTGATCTTCCGGTTTCTTGGCAAAACAAAAGAAAAAGAACCACGCAATCAGGAGCATCAGGAATATTACCAGATATTTTCTGGACGACAAGTATCTGGTCGATTTTGAAAATGCATTTTTCACTTCTGCGAATTTCGTCATGGTGAATGAAATCGAGTTTTAGTTTGATGATTATCCGCTTCGTCCAGCGGTCGTTTATATTGCCTCCGTGGACGGAAACTTGCTCCGCAGTTGTCGAACCGGCCATTTATTGCAGATTTTGGGAGAATTAACTGGACAAAATTATTTTTAAATTTGATTTTTCGTTAACTTGCAATTTAACGAATAATGTTCAAAAGAAATAACTACCTTGCAACAATCCCATAACTCGTAATTTGTATTGTCAAAAGTACACTTGGCTTAAATTAGCCAGTACTAGCTAGCCTTGTAAATAGTTTCTAATTTGAATACGCTCAATTTTAGCCTGATTGTTGCTATTTCAGTGATTTTTTACATTTTAGAAATCCTTCAGCACGAAAAATCATTTACTTCTTATGTAATATGCGCGCGGGCTTTTGAAATAATAATATCCGCGTTTTTAAAATCAAGAATTTTTTCTTACAAAAGTCTGCAACTAGCAGAGCCGTATAGGTCAACGTTAACTGCACCAGCACCATCAGTTGTATAGAAAGCCTCGTTACCAAGTTACCAAGGAGCTAATCATGTACAGTAGATTAATCTCAATTTGAATTTGGACCTCATATTTGGATTGGCGTTACGCCTGTTCGACATACATCGGAATATTGGTCATATGAGCGATAGATTCGAGCTATATGCGTATTTTAATAATAATAATAAAAAATACAACAAATAAAAATTTAGGTTGAAAAGAATTTTATTTGAACATACCAAACACATAGTTCAATCTGAGTAGAAATTTCCATGGCATATATGAATTTCAATTGAAGTCTCGTACTGTCATTAATATCGAAAAAGTTAAACCGATTTATCGTAATCCGGCGGTGGATCTCCATTTCTTGATGGTTGCAGCTTCGAGTACGGTGGCGGATTGTCCTCATTTCCGGATGTTGTTCCTGTTGTCGTTGCTGGAGGTTCGTCTCGCGAAGGTATCGGGTTTGTAGGGAGTTGGTCGTTTTCGAGTATGACTTCTTCATAGCCCGGCACGTTATTCCAATAACGTGGAAGTATTGGATCTTCAATTCCAGTCTCGCACCAATAATAATCGATCGCTATACACGCACAAGCCACAACAGCGCTCTTGACGTAGTCGGAAACGAAATCTGTGTTGAAATTTGCCTCGTTGCAGAAGATGATGAAGCATCCGGTGCACACTGTCAGCGCTACATTGATGACTTGCGTGATGAGGCCACTGATTTTATCCCAAATTGTCTTCCAGCGAAAGTAGTGTATACAAGTTGCAAATGTTAAAACCATCAGGTAAGCTTGGATTGCAGCTAAAGGGGGCAGCGAATTGGATAGGGCTGGAATCCACTTTTCAGGAGGTGTTGTGCAATTCACCGAAACAACCCGATCGACTGGACTGTCGGGACTGCAAAGGAGATCAAGCCCATGAGGTTGGCAAACGGCTAGGAAGTTTGGGGCTAAAGTTTCAGAAGCACTGTTTCTCATGGTCCAAATGCTGACGAAAAGAAATCCATAAAATATTGAGACGATCCATAGAAAACAGCGACCGCCAAACTTGAGAAAAGTCGTTCCTCTACCAATGCGTTTGAATTCGTGCGTTAAAGGAATACCTATACTCAGGGCTGAGAACCAAGCCAATCCAAATAAAATGAAGAATGATTTCCATGAGGACATTGCCTGTGATGCCATCGGATGGTTAATATTGATGTCGTTGCACTTTACTTTGACTGATGGTGGTAAATCTTCCGGTTCCTTGACATTACAGATCAGAAAAAGCCACGAAACTATTAGCATCAGGATTACGACGTCATTTTTTCTGGACGATAAGAATTCGGTCGATTTGGTAAAAACGAAATTTTTCACTTTTGCGAATTTCGACATGGTGAATGAAATCGAATTTTAGTTTGATGACTCTCCGCTTCGTCTAGCGGTCGTATACTCTGTGAACGTGTTGTGAAAAACTAAAAGACGGTAACGTTGACTCGTGTTTGTTAACTTGTAAATGACTAAATTCGACTTTAAACTAGCAATATTCTTGAAATTAGATACCACACTTAAGTATATGCGTCTAATCCGCGCGAAATCTCACCCGGTCTCACCCCACAGTCCCCAGCCTCCCCTTCTTTCCCAGCGTAGCCGTTGGGGGAAAGACAGGGTTGCCGGTTGCCACATCGTTCATAATTGGCTACAATTCGTAATTTGTATCGTCAAAATTACTTGGCTTAGATTTCTAAGATTTGTGCCAGCCTAGAAATTGTTTAAAAAATTGAAAACGCTCAACTGCTGCTGCTATATTCAGTGATTTTTTTTACATTCAAGATTCCTTTCACATCACGAAATCATTTACATCTTATGTTTTTCCCGCTCGGGCATCTAGATTCTAGATTAAGACTTTTATTTTTTATGGAGTTATGGAAACCTGCGACCATCAGTAGAGCCATGGAGTTCTGCTGGTCATGGTCGTCATGTTTCTGTCATGTTTAACCAGTTAGACATTGGACATTGGAAATGATTTAAAGTGTAAAATTAAAGCTGGAACACTTGTGATCCGTTGAACTAAAAAAAAATTGTGAAACAACAAATGAAGTGAACTTGAAACTTATTTTATTCTATATTCGATCGTCATACATTTAAATCAATGATAAAATTATTTGATAACATAGCTACACTGTTACAGGTAAACGGATCTAATACCGGAAGAACGAATCCCCGTAACTTGGGGGATATTCAAATTCCGGCGGCAGATCCGGGTAAATGGTCTGATATACATTTTTCGTTTCTCGTGTTGTTGATCCTGTCGTCGCAGGAGGTTTGTGCAACGGAGGTGTCAGTTTAGTATAAATTTGGCCACCTTGGGGTGGGGGGTCATTCCAGTAACGTGGAAGTTTCGGTTCTTTTTTAGTTTTCTGCCAAAAACTATCGACTGCTAACCACACACAAGCAACAGCAAAGCATTTCAGGTAGCCGGAAACAAATTCTTTGTCGAAATTGGCAACATTATCTGAGATGAGGTTGGATACAATTAACCCGGCGAAGAATATACAGACTACCAAGTGAACCAGCTTACAAACTGACACCACCCGCTGCACTAGCTCCTTCCACTGACAGTAGTAAATCATTTGTAGTACCGCTGCAAACATCAGGAAAGCTTGTACTGCAGCTAAAGGGGGCAGCGCATTGGATAGGGCCGGAATCCACATGTCAGGAGGTGTTGTGCATGTCACCCAAACAACCGGGTTCCAATCTTCAGGATGGCTTTCGGGACTGCAAAGGAGATCAAGATCACGAGGTTTGCAGGCGGCTAGGAAGTTGGGAGCCAACGTTTCAGTGGGGCCGTTGTCCACCCATAGCCATACGAAAACTGATCCAGTAATTAACGATAAAATCCATAGCAGAAATCTAAAGAAATAACCGAAATAACGTATGATAGATTTCTTTTCTGATTGGTTTATTTTTATCCATATGAATAAGGTTAGTAACATGCTGCCAAATATTTGACACGTTACATGTGCAAACATTTCAATTTGCGAGCGCGCGCTTCTGTATACTATCGGGTAGTTAATTTTTTCGTCGTTGCATGTAACTTTAATTGGTTTGTTCTTCATGTCTGCTAGTGTATCTGCAATGGGTATGACGAAACAGAACAAACAAGTCCAGACGATCGCTAGCATTAGGAATACGATCACATCTTGTCTAGACAAGAATCTGGTAACGACGTTTTTAATTTTTTTTAATTTCGTCATTGTTAAATCGGGTTTTAGTTTGATGACTTTTGAAAGTGCGTTTTTCACTTTTTCATTCATCATTGTGAAATCAGGTTTTATTTTGGTGACCTCTGATAGTGCGTTTTTAACTTTTTCGAATTTCGTCATGGTGAATGAAATCGAGTTTTAGTTTGATGATTTTCCGCTTCGTCTAGCGGTCGTATATATGCCCTCCGTGGACGGAAACTTGCTCCGCAGTTGTCGAACCGGCAATTTAATGTAGATTTGCGGAGAATTAATTGGGCAAAATTATTTTAAAATTTGATTTTTCGTTAACTTGCAATTTAACGAATAATGTTCAAAAGAAATAACTACCTTGCGACAATTACATAACCTGTAATTGTAATTGACAACAGTACATTTGGCTTGGATTTGTGCTGCCTGCCTCTAATAGCAATTTTTTTTTAAATTTAACTACGCTTATTAACTGCTTTTGCTACTCAGTGACCTTTAACATTAAAAAACCTTTCAAATCACGAAATCATTTAAATCTTATGTATTTATTTAACCCGCACGGGCTTCTAGATCAAGACTGTTTTTTTTACGTATACCTGCGACCAATAGAACCAGTGAGAGTAGAGTGCTGGGAACGACCGTCATGTTACTGTTGGTTTTGTTGGAAATGATTTTAAGCGTAAAACTGGAATTTATGATACGTCTAACTAACTTTTAAAAAAAAATTAATAACAAATGAAGTGAACTTGAAATTTTCAAATTTATTTTATTCAATCCGATCGTCATCATACATTTAAATCCAGACAATGATAACATTTATTGATGACAAATGGATCTCAATTGGTAGCTGTACCGAACTCGTTTAATACCGTAAGACCAAGTCCTCGTAACTAGGGGGGTATTCATTAGGCCTATATTCCGGCAGTTTCGGGTAAATGGTTTGATATGCATTTTCTGTTTCTCGAAGAAAGAACGAAGATGTCAGGTTAGTAGGGCCACTTTGGGCTGTGGGGTCGTTACTTGTGGTCGAATAAGGTGTCGGGTTTGTAGGGAGTTGGTCGTTTTCGGGTATGGCTTCTTCATCGCCCAGCTCTTCGTCATTCCAATAACGTGGAAGTGTTGGACCTTCAATTCCACTCAACCTCCAATAGTATTCCCCCACTAGCCAAAAACAAGCAACAATAAAGCTCTTCGGGTAGCCGGAAACGAAATCAATGTTGAGACTTGCTTCGTTGCAAGTGATGATCAAGCAAGCAGTGGCCAAAGTAATCGCTACATTGATGACTAGCGTAATCAGGCCAAAGATTATCGACTTAATATCCACCGTCGCCACCGCTAAGAGCACGCAGTGTGCCATCTTGACGGACGCTATCACCATCAGGTAAGCTTGGATTGCCGCTAATGTGGGCAGCGAATCGGATAGGGCCGGCATCCACATTTCAGCAGGTGTTGTACACTTGACCCGAACAATACTGTCGGGACTGCATAACAGATCGAGTGGTCGGCAGACGGCCAAGAAATTTGGAGCCAATCTTGTTTCGGTATAATAAAGATTGTTACCCCACAACCAGACGAGAAAGGATCCAGTCAATATTGATGCTATACAAAGTAGAGCGCGATAGGTAAACTTGAGTAAAGCCGTCTTTTTTTGTCTTCCGGCCAATCCGTGGAGAATTTCAATGGTGGCAAAGTTGAAACAGGACCAAGCTAGTCCAAAGATAAGGCAGATTTGTTTCCACACTATCCTTTCTCGTGATGCCATCGGGTGGTTTATGTAACGTTCGTCGTTGCATATTATCTCCGTGTCTGATTGATGGTCAGGTTTCTTGACCAAACAGAGCAAACACGTCCACACAATCAACAGAATCAGGAATACGATCGAATCTCGTCTGCTGGACGACAAGAATCTGATCGATTTTGAAGTGGCGTTCTTCACTTTTTCGAATTTCGTCATGGTGAATGAAATCGAGTTTTAATTTGATGATTATCCGCTTCGTCTAGCGGTCGTTTATATGCCCTTCGTGAACGGAAAGTTGCTCCGCAATTGTCGAACCGGCAATTTATTCCAGATTTGGGGAGAATTAACTGTACAAAATTATTTTTTAATTTGATCTTTCGTTAAATTACAATTTAACGAATAATGTTCAAAAGAAATTATGAACTTGCGATAATTACATAACTCTTAATTTGCATCGAAAAAAGTTAAACTTCGACAGTGCCAGCGTAGCAATTGTTTTTTTTTATTTAAACACGCTTAATTGATGATGCTATTCAGTGATGTTTTACATTAAAAAATCCTTTCACATCACGAAATCATTTAAATCTTATGCATTTTAACCCGCGCGGGATTGTTGATCAAGAATTTTTTTTTTTCTTACGAAAACCTGTGATCAGCAGAGCCATGTTTCTGTATGGGTTAAACCAGTTATTAGACAAATTATTTCGAGCGTAAAATTAGAGCTATAGAACTTATGATACTATAGGTTTCATTTAAATAATTTCGAAATAACAAATGAAATGAACAGTTTGAAATTTATTTATTGAATTCGATCGTCATGCATTTTAATCCAGTCAATAACATTTTTGATGACAAATGGATCTCAATTGGTAGCTGTCCCGTCCCGAACGTTTAGTATCGGGTGGCCGAGGACCCGTAACTTGGGGGATATTCATATTCCGGCGGCAGATCCGGGTAAATGGTCTGATAAGCGTTTTCCGTTTCTCGCGTTGTTGATTCTGTTGCCGCAGGAGGTTCGTGCAACGAAGGTGTCGGGTTAGTAGGAATTGGTCCAGTTTGGGGTGTGGGGTCATTCCAGTGACGTGGAAGTTTTAATTCTTTTTTAGTTTTCTGCCAAAAACTATCCACTGCTAACCACACACAAGCTACAGCGAAGCATTTTAAGTAGCCGGAAACAAATTCTTGGTCGAAATTCGCAACATTGTTCGAGATGACGTGGTATACAACCCACCCGGCGAAGTTTATACAGACTGCCAAGTTGATTAACTGAAAAACTGTCGGCCACTCCCCCTCCCACTTCCAGTTGTAAATGATATAAATTATCGCTGCAAACGTCAGGTAAGCTTGTACTGCAGCTAAAGGGGGCAGCGCATTGGATAGGGCCGGAATCCACATTTCAGGAGGTGTTGTGCATGTCACCCAAACAACCGGATTCCAATCTTCAGGATGACTGTCCGGATTGCAAAGCAAATCAAGCCCCTGAGGTTTGCAGGCTGCTAAGAAGTTGGGAGCCAACGTTTCAGTAGGGCCGTTGTTCACCCATAGCCAGACGAAAACGCTTCCAGTAATTAACGATAGAGTCCATAGCACAAGTTGAACGAAAAGCAGTATGATTGAACACCATGATGAATCAGAATTTTCTGTTTGTCTTCTTTTTTTTATAATGATAAAGCTTATTAAGAGGCTGAAAAAGCTTGTACCTATTTCATGTGCATAAGAGTCATCAAATTTCTTTGTCGGATCTTGGATCTTGGATGTCATCGGGTAGTTGATTTTGTCATCGTTGCATGTTACCTTAATTGGTTTTCCGCTCATGTCTTGTAGATCAGGAGGTAGTTTGACAAAACACAGCAGAAAGATCCACGCAATCATAAGTAACATCAGAAATACGATCACTTCTTTCTTGGATGATAAGAATTTGGTCGATTTGGAAAAAGCCTTTTTCACTTTTTCATTCATCATTGTGAAATCAGGTTTTAGATTGGTGACTTTTGAAAATGCGTTTTTCACTTTTTCGAAGTTCGTCATGGTGAAAACGAGTTTTAGTTTGATGATTATCCGCTTCGTTCAGCGGTCGTATATATGCCCTCCGTGGACGGAAAGTTGCTCTGCAGTTGTCGAACCGGCAATTTATTGCAGATTTTTGGGGAATTAACTGGACAAAATTATTTTTTAAATTGATTTTTCGTTAACTTACAATTTAACGAATAATGTTCAATACAAAATAACTACCTTAGAAAGGTAAAACAATCCTGTAACTCGAATAATTCGTAACGTCCAAAACTCCGTCCGAAGTCAGAAACTTAAATCTTTCTGTTTTGGTTTGTAAATTGAGCTTATTGTTTTACATTTTGTTACGTTTAACTTTTAATTCATGTCATTGATTTTCACATAAAAAAATCGTGAAATATACGGGAGTCATTTCCGCCTCTTGTTTTAACTCTGCTGTTTATTGTTCGTTGCCAAATTCAAAAATCTGATCTGAAGGAGATCCGACTCCGACCCAAATTTTTATTTTTGTATTAGGTTGTCTACTATGTCGAAGCAATAGCATTTAAATGGCGGCTTCATTTTTTTGATTTCGGCACTTTTCCAAGTATTGCTTCTTTCGTTTATGTTTAAAAACAATTATAATTTCCTTGGCATGTTTTAAGATACGAGTAATACTATGCAATTTTATTTAGGGCCTATTGTTAAAACTGTTGGAAAGTTCGCCATGGTAATCAGACTATCTTACTCATAGCTTAAACCAAATGTTTTTCTTATCAGCCTGCACTGAATCTACATGGTTTGTTGATTTTGAACTATGTGCCAATTCCGTCAGTTCTTATCTTAGTTGAACATATTTTTTCTAGGTAATTTTATCACTTGCTATTCAAGTTTGGATCTGAAATCAACTGTCTGGAATTTACCTGCCAAGTAGTGCATACATTTTCAGAATCGTTCATCTTTTAAAAATTGACTAAATGGCGGAAGGTGATGATAGTGTGGCTCATTTAGAGGGAGATCTCAAAAGATTTCTGGGCATAACCAAAAATGCCAACACGCCAAAATCTTCAGAGTCTGTCCACAAGAATCCTGACACAGTGCATCAAGGAAGTTTGAACCAGCGTGCAGGAGCTGATGGCTCTGAAGCCACTAAAGTTTCCCAAGGAAAAAATCAAGAGTCAACCCCAAAAGGACGTAAAACTCCTCGAGTCAGGCACAGGAAAAGAAGTGAAGGTCTTTCAAGCTCTGCAAATATTGACGATGCTGGAAAAGTAAGAGAAAATGCTTCAGCAAGCACAGAAAATGATGGTGGACAAGAAAAGAAGAACCATGCATTAAACACCAATTCTTCAAAGCAACAAAACCTCCCAAAACAGCCAACTACTATCACAGGATTCATACGCGACCGTCGTTGGCACTTGGATGACGAATTAGCGAAAACTTCTCCCAGGAAAGGTACTAAAGTCTACAACCGGACCGCAAGCAACGAAGAGATCCCTCACAATTGGCGCCAACCTGCTCCTAAAATTTACCAAGCGCCACGCAAAACCATCAACCAAGTTTTGCGTCAAGAAAATGGAACAGTTCCAGAGAAGCAAAGCTCTAGTCTTTCAGAAACTGTTTCTCACAACGTGAAAGATCAAGCCCCAGTTGTTGACCAGAACCGCAAGGGACAAGGGGCCAAAGCAAGATCCTTAGAAAAACTTCGCTCAAAGCAGGAAACTCAAAAGAAAGAACGTGTTGACTTGGCTCTTTTGTCATCAGAATATGACGAAGTTCCGAAACACCTTCAAGAATTGAATTATCCTACAGGAATTGTTCCATTGCCTCCATCTGTTGTGAGCCAACGCTCAGTCGTTTTACTTGGAGAGAAAAAGAGTGTCGCTCAAGAAGTTGATGCTCGTGCTGATGGTATACAAATTCCTCATGCCGCTGTTCAAGATGAAGAAGAGATTGTCCAAATTGTAGTCTTGCCGACACTTCCCCAACAAAAACGTAAGAAACCGGCCAAAACTGAGAAGAAAGATGAGCCTAAGAAATCTGATGATGGATCCAGCGATAGTTCATCTTCCTCAAGTGAAGAGGAACCAAAACCAAGACGGAATGAAATCCAGCAACCTCTTGTATTCAAAATTCGCAAAAACGAGCTTAATCAATTTCGTAAAAGGGGTGTTCTTCCACTGAAGCACATCAGCCCGAAATTTCCCAGAGCTGTTTTCCACTGTCGGCTTTGCAGTTTCCACATCAGCAGCATACCAGAAGTTTATCGTCACACAAAAGACGAACGGCACGTTCGACTACAAAACCAAGAAATGAGTCGCCAAACGGCTTCTCTGATGCCTTCCCCACCACCTGAAATCGTCGAAGTGGTTGGGCAATTCATCCAGGATATCTTTCATTGTTCTTGTCTATCAAAGGAGGATTTGGAAAAACGTAGAGTTGCCACTGAAAACCTAAGAAAAATGATTGAAACTGCTTTCCCCGGCTTCAGCATCCGACCATATGGTTCTGTGGTTACAGGTACGTTCACTTTTTAAAATTTTGAATGTCTGCGAATCATAATTCTTTTTCTAGAGCTTGGGCTGCGAGCTTCTAATTCCAACGTTGGATTAGTTGAAATTTCTCCCGACATCAAGAAAGATGGATTGCTCATCATAAAGATACTGTCTTGGTTGCAAGGTCCCGCCTCCAACACATTCCGATACATCAGTGACGATCTAAATTGTCGAACACCCATCATCCACTTTCATTACGAGCAAATGGGCGTTACCTTTGCCATGGTGGTGGAGAGCGAGGCCGCTCATAAAACGACCGTTCTTTTACAACAGTACCGAATGATTGACCCACGTTTCGCCGTCTTAACGGTTGCGTTTCGCACATTTGCTCGCATCTGTTGCCTGGATCAGCCGGAATTGGGGTCATTACCTTCGCATGCTTTTACTCTAATGGTTCTGTACTATCTACAACAAGATCATGTTTTACCCGTTTTACACCAGCTGAAGAAAAGTGACGCTGAAGACGACTATTTGAGTAAGTCGCTGTCCGGTTGTTTACGATTATTCCCAATGATATACGTTAAAATTGTTTCTCTTCTTTAGCCGCTGCTGAATTCTTTGAAATGAAGGACAGGGGAGAGTGGAAACCCCGTGAATTGACTCTCGGCCAACTTTGGCTGGGTCTGTTGAAATTTTATGCTTACACCTTCACTCATAATGAGCATGCCGTCTGCGTTCGCTCTATTGAACCGTTGCTGCGATCGACGAAGAATTGGGGCAATCGACGTATTGCTGTCGAGGATCCTTTTCATGGGAATGTCAATATGGGGGCATTCATGGCGACTATTCAAACCTTCGAGTTCTTTATTGAATGCATCCGCAATATATTTCACTATTTTTGGATCCCTCAAACTGCCGACGGACCCCTTTTCGTCCATCTTGTACTGCCCGGCGAAGCCAAAAATGATGATCCACTGCAATGCACTCCGGCGGAAGCTGTCGCCCGAATGGCCGCCCTAAAAAAGGAAGACGTCAAATGGGATTTCCAGCCGGATAAAATCCTTCGTTCCAAACGGTTGCCAGTTATTTGCACCGTTTGCGGCGGCGACGGACACACGAAACTAAAGTGTACCGAGTTGGAAGTGCCAGATGTCGGTTTCATACCGCCACCCGACTTCAACTATTTTGCGCTCCTGGACAATGTGTGCTGGAATATTTTCCGCAACTTTGCGCAGAGGGAAGTGGATACGAACAACAGGTGCGTTCTTATTTTTATTAGTGTCACGAAAGTATCTAAATTTATCTTGTGTGTTTTTCTTTGACAGACAAACCATCCAAAAGGAGCTCGAAACGCATATTCGGACCGAGTACGCTGATGCTGTTTTGTCAATGTTTGGATCATCGTGCAACGGATTTGGATTCGCCGACAGCGACGTGGATCTCTGTTTGACGTTCGAGTCCAACGAGGACGGCAAGGTAAACAAATTTTTATTGAAAACCCGATTGGCAAATATTTGAACATTCAGGATAATTTCGTTTGCTATTTATAGGGCTTGGATTTCGTTGCCATCGTCAAGAAATTGGCCAGAACCTTAAAGCGCAATCGATTCTTTTGCGACATGTAAGTAAAGTAAAGTAAAACAAGATTTAAGGGGATCAACTGTCATTGGCAACCTGTTTTTCTCGCGTCACGCAAAGTGTTCCCATATCGTCGGCCAAGGTTCCTATAGTGAAACTGCGTCACAGGCCCACTGGATTGGAATCGGATATTTCGTTGTATAATCAACTGGGTCGGCGTAATTCGAAACTGCTCGCAACTTATTGCGCAATTGATTCACGCGTTCGGGTAAGATGCTGCCAATGCATTGCTTTATGTTCAACATTGTAAGTTTTTTTTTTGTAACATTAGATCCTGGGATACATGGCGAAATTACTAGCCAAGCAGTGCGAGATCGGCGATGCATCCCGCGGATCGCTCTCTTCTTACGCTTACACCTTAATGGTCATCCACTATTTGCAACAAGTCAAACCGCCCGTTATACCCGTACTCCAAGAGGTACTTAATGTTATTTAACGACATTGCCCGTTTACTGACGTACTTATTGTGTTTTATGTAGATCATGGTCGACGGTGTGGACCGGAAAAAGTACATCGTCGAGGGGTGGGACACGTGGTTCTTTGAGAATGCCCAAGATTTGGTAAGACTAAAAGAAATGGTGGAAAAATTTATGGTCGATTAATTTGACATTTTACAGGGACGTGTATGGCCACATCACGGTGCCAATCGCGAACCGCCCTCAACCTTGTGGCTGGGATTCTTGCTCTATTATGCCAAGCTCTTCGATTATCGCTTGCAAGTTGTTTCCATCCGACAGCTGCCACCGCTGTACCGTCTGGAAAAGATGTGGACGGATCGGCCTATCGCGATCGAAGACCCTTTTGACTTGAGTCACAATCTGGGATCGGGAGTATCGCTTCGAAGTAAGTTATTTCTCGCCCGTTCAATTTCTGTGAAACTGTAGCCCACTATTCAAGGATAGTCGTCCCTAACTGGAATCTTATCTTTTCAAAGTGGGTGCTTACATCCGTCGTGTTTTCGTGACTGCTCGTCGGTTTTTCCAGACTCCCGTTAGGGCACTGCCCCCTAACTTCTCGTCCTTGGAGGTTTGAAAAAGAAAATGATTGATGGTTCGCGAATAAATTTGGTTTTATCTTTAACTATTTTTTTTGCAGGAATACTTGTTCAACCCTAAAATTCTGATCTCCAACGGTCCACCACCTAACGACCGCGGATGTTTAATTTGCGGCAAAGTTGGACACAAGGCCAAGGAATGCGAAAACCGGGGAAACCGAAACAGAGGCCAAGATAAAAATTCTCCCCAACAGCAGCCGAGAGATAATCCGCAGAATCCGGCACAGGAAGTGCATAACAGAAATATGGTTCAGCAACGTGACAGGGGATTAGGGCCTGGTCAGCCGCTGCCGCATCAGCAGCAGCATCAGCAGCAGATGAACCGATACAGACCGCAGCAGGGATTCCACCAGTTCAATCGTGATAGGCCTGGGCAACAGCAGCCACAGGTCAATAGGTATAGACCAGTTCGACCAAACAATAGACCTGGGGTGCCCCTGAACAGCAACGGGGCAAGGATCTATACGGCTAGACGAGAAATTCCAGATCCCAATCAGCAATAATTAAAGGCTAATTATATGATGAAAATTGAAAAGACTTAAGATTTTTAGATGACGATTAACGATACGGAAATATTGTGTAGATTTTGTTTCTTCTCCCCTTTTTTTGGTAATTTTTAAGACTTTTTTTTAAACTGATTTCTGATTTGAAATTTTGCTTGACAGCTGTCACTTAGCACACTGAAAATTTTCTACCCAACGGATTTCGAAATTTTTGATGTTGATGATTCGTGTTGATTGTAAATACTTTTTAAATACATTGGGTATGACCAACTGTCAGATGATTAATACCAAGTAAGTATAGGTAATTACAATTTCTCTCTTTATCAGCTCACCTTGGAAACCCTCCCTGCTATCGTGGTTATTATTATTTTTAATTTCCTACTTTTTGATCACATGCCCAGGAAATCAAAGTTCAAAATGATACGATTCAAAATTCGGACTAACCGACCATTCATGGCACGAGTACGAAATTGTAGTTGGGTACACAAAATGTTGTATGAAATACGACGTTGTTGCGAAGTGCGAACGTTACAAAAAGATGTATCATTACATATCAAATTCAAAATCTTTATGTACTTTTACTCTTTTCGGCGTAAACAACATTTGCACTACAAATAAGTCTCCATGAACCCTCGAGATATTGAATTTGTGTTTATATAATATCGTAAGTAGTCCATGTAAACAACTTACAACTGAGCCGAATGATTTATGAGATATGAAGATGCTGTGTGCACTTGTTGAGAAAAGACATTCATTCATACTTGAATTTATTGGGCAATAATATTTAAACATGTCCAATTAGTCGTCAGACGATTAATAATGAGAATTGACTATATCGGAAATGTAGGTCTGCCACACCGAGCAGTTATTATCTCATCTCTCGATTGAAAATTTCGTGTTGGACAATAAAAACAAGGTTTTATTTTACAATGTGGAGAAAGTTTGATAATGGAAAGAGACGCCATGTGCCAGACAGAAAAAAAAAAAAAAATAAGCCGTGCCATGAGAGAATTCTAAAAAATCCCCCCTTTATATTTTTGAAAAGCATTCATTTCCTCCCATCCCAACCACCCGCCTCAAGGTGCACACAGCAGATGACCCCATTGCAATGACCAGCTGACTAAGTCGACTAGCGGGAATCGAGCCAACTATTTCTCGGTCGAGAGTCGACTCCAGACCGCCCGAGTTGTTTTGTCTGTGTGTGCTCGGCCAGCCATTGAGTTCTAAAGCAGCCAGCGCAGTGTTGTTTGTTGACTTCGAGTTGTATCACCCCACCTCGTCCCTGTGTATGTGCAGTGTGTTGTTGTGTTGTACGAGAAAACCGTTTTTCTGAAAGCCACTCGTCTCACTTTCGTTCAGTTTGCTCCATTCGACAACTCTTGTTCTAACCAGAAAAACATTTTCACAGCTATAAAATGGATTCACTTCGAGAACAAGTGATGATCAACCAGTTCGTCCTCGCTGCCGGATGCGCCCGGGAACAGGCTAGACAACTGTTACAAGCAGCACACTGGCAATTCGAGGTAAACAAGAGAGAGAATGTTGTTGCTAGATTTATCTGTACGAGAGTTTTGGGCTGTTATTTTGCGCTGTAATGGATGCCATGCCACTCACATCAAAGGAGAACCACGCGCCTTTTCTTTTTGGCCTCGATTTGTTCCCCGTTGATTCACTTTTGGCAATTTTCGGTGTGTGTGTGTGTTTGGGTGGGTTTGTTATTTGCCACCATCTCGTGGCCTCCCCAAGATGGTCGTCCAAGTTCGTTGAACATACGATTTCACCACAGGAAATGTTCACAACTTGACTCTCGCCTATGATTGTGTGTGTTTGTAGAGATCATGTTGTTGTTGCTAGACAACAAAATTTTTAGAAGCAATTGGAAACCACGAGAGTTTCGTAACAAACATGGAGTCTGGCGAAAAACCGGCCCCACGAGGCCAATATTTAATTTTTTGACCAACACCTTTTTCGATTGAAATGAGTTGAACTTGTTCAACTCATTTTTTTGATTATTTCGTGACAAAATAAGAAAAAAAGAGTATGGATTAGCATCGCGTTTTGTCGCCCACCTCAGGAAACCGGTGCCTCAAAGTTGTTGTTTTGGTTGTTGTGTTGTTTTACCTTGGCCGCTAGGACATGTACAATTTTTTGATGCGTGTGGTTTTTTTCCTATTCCCCTTCTCCTCTCCACTGTATGTATGCCAGAAGGAGAGTAGGGGGGGGGAGACAGTGGGTGGATTTGTTGGGGGGGTATTCTGTCTGGCTTTTTCTGCATGGCTGGCGCTTCACAACATTACGCAATACGGCGCTTCTGCGTGGGACTGGGGCGGCTTTGTTTTGAATGGCCATTTGCCATTGGCGACTAGCAAGAAACAAGGGCAAAGGGAACGAAATCGGCCATCTTTTTTTTCGAGGGGGGTATACGGTCTCGTGATCTCGAAAACTCATTTTCTCTTATTTAGAAATCACGTTGCCGGTTTTTAGTAAATTAACTAAAATGTTGAAAACTCGCAATGTTTTGGGTTCCGATCATAACAGCCAACCCCACACAGCTGTGTTTTGTTTTCTTGTCCTTGAGCGGTTTGGTTTCTTTTGACCTTCGACGAATAGTAATGGCCGCCACCAGTCTCTTCTCACCCAACGACCAAGAGAGAATAGGCCTGGCTCTTTTATTTATGATTGTCGTCCCTGTGCAGAGGAAGGATTTCCGACTCTTGTTGTTGTGCCAAAAAATTTTCCAAGTGGGTAGAGCAGCAGCCGAGAAAAAAATCTTTTTTTGAAAATTGGGTTCGACAAGCGCCAAAATCCGCACAGCGCGGATTGGGAACTCGATCCGCCTCTAGCGTATACGTGCGTGTTTACCTATACACCTATAAGCCCGTGAATCACGTGACGGATGTTTTGATCCACCTAAACAACAACGTCGTCCCCGTTTTTGGGCATGGAAAAACCGAGTTCCGTTCGGATCTATAATCAACACAAATTGGATCAGTCGAGAAGTTGTACGTCTTTTTATGTAATGCGTCACCGGCTACACGAGAGGTGTGAGGGTTCATTTTGTGGACTAACTGGATTTTTGTTTTGCTTCTTTTTCTATACATTTTTCATGTCCTTTCGACGAACGGATCAACAGACGGCCTTAAGTATTTTCTTCCAAGAAGTCAGTGTGGCCAACTGCGGAGGAGGCGGCCATGCCCATCACCTCCATTACAATCAGGTACGTTGTTTTGTTGTTGTTGTTGGTGTGTACGTGGTGCATTTAAAAACACAACAAAAGAAATTCTCTTGGCCTGGCCATTGCCCGTATACCCAAAAGAATCACGAGCCCTCGAGCCATTTGTTGTTGTTGTTTTTCAACAACAACAGAAAAACTTGTTTGGGAAATCCAGTCAGAGAATTCTCTCTCTCTCTGCAGTCGTGCATGATTGCCATACCTGATTTTTTTCCGATTCTTTGTGGCGTGTTGAAACATTTTGCACACAATTCTAATTTTGACAATTATTTTTCTTTCTGTCTATTCCAGTTATGTACGCCAGCCAATACGCCAGCGACACCCCCGAATTTCCCTGACGCCCTGGCCGCCTTTGCCAAACTCTCAGCTTCAGATAAATACGGTACCTCGCCAGGTATGTTGTCGTTGCGAAATATATAATAATGTTTCATAAAAAGAATTCGGTGCCCGGCTTCTTGTTGTGTTGTGTGCGCTTCTTTTGTATAGAGTTGGAAACACACACACACACGGGCCAAGAGAGAAAGAGAGGGTTGTGTGTCGGAGACTTTATTTTGGTCGATCACGTGCTTCCCTCGACTCTCTCTCTATTCTTGGTCACGCCAGTTTCAACTCGTTTGTCTGCCGGAAATGTGTTTTTTTCCTTTTTCTTTTTAAGAAAACCTGCCACTAAATATCGCCTTTTTTTTCTTCTCTCTCCACACGTACAGGGATCTATTCGACATCACCGAACCCGACAGCGGCCTACCTCACCTCCCAGCACATGCACGGCTACGGTGCCCAACAGATGCCTCTGCAGCCCCAACAGCATCAACAGCAAGCCGGCCATCGGTCGACTTAGATGTGACCGTCTATATTTTGTCTTTCTTCTTTTTGTTTTCATTGGTTGGCATGTCCACTAAAAACCACCACCCACACACAGACATTATACACCTCATTATTGCAAAAAAAGAGTTTCAAAGGAGCAAAAGTAGCAAGACGACTAGTTTTGATTTTGACAACAGTTAATATTTACCTCTATCCACCACCCCCAACCCCCAAAAACCCTCCTCACTCTCTCCCAGATCTTCGGGCATAAATTTGGCAGATAGACAAAACAAAAAAGGAAAAGACATCGAGAAGCCAAACTAATCATTCGCGATGGGACAAGGAAGAAGATAAATCCTCTTCGATCTCATTCCCCCCCCACTACACTTTATTTCTCTCTCTCTCTCTTAATTCTTGTGTAACTATATATAATAATAATAACTAGGCGCTGGAAAACAAAAACCAACCTCACACACACACATGATGTTGCTGTTGTTGTCGTTGTTGCACTTTTGCTGTCAACTTCACAATCCTCACACCGAAAGAAACACTTGTAGTAACCCCCCCACCATCCCGACATTTCACGCGCGCTGGATCGTGTCTCTTTTTGTTTTCCTCTTTAGTTTCTCGTATGTAAATGTTAAAAAAAAAAAAATACCTTTTTTTTCTTGTGTGTTAAAACGATCTAGCAAAAATTCGGATCCATTTTGGTTCATTTCTCCTCGTCCTAATTTAAAAAATTTTAAAAAGAGAAAATTGGAAAAAAAAGAGTATGCGAATTTTGGTTTGTTTTTTGAAACAAGAGAAAAGAGAGACACGAGAGAAGAAATTTACCTGGTAGTCTTCAAATTTTGTTGTGGTTAATTATATAAATTTGTGTGTCAATTGTAGGCCTGTTTTCTTGAAAGGGGGAAATGCATGGCGTCTTGATTTTCTTTGATTTCTTCGTTTTCATATTTTTATTTCTTTTCCTTTTTGCGAAACTATTGAACAATTGAATTCCGAATTCAGAAAAATTGGGAAAACTAAAAAAAAAAAACAGCGTCCTACCCCTTTCTTACTTACGTGTGTGTGTGTGTGTGTGTACATCATCCGAAATAATCCTTCACTCAATGTATCCGCCTCTTTACGTGTTGCTCCTCCCTGTGGATGTACATGTGCTGTTTTCATTTCATTCATTCTGTTATAATGTAGTAAGAGACAAAAAAAAAGGACCGGCAAACAGGAAGAGAAAATGGCCAGCTGGGAGGAGAGATGACTTCATCATTCGTGAAACAAAACTTACAACTGGCTTAAACTATACTAACAATAAAAACAAAAATCATTTGGGCTACATTAGCTTCCATTGAAAAGGCAAACTGAAAAATTAAAAATTGAAAAAAAAAAGAGAAAAACTAAAAAAATCCCTGGTTTATATTATACACGATAAAGCTCATCGGACCGTATATTAATTACGTGTGAGAGTGTGTGTATGTGCTGTAAATGTTGGGTGTGTCTCAATGTGTGTGTCTCTTTTTCATGCGTGTACATTTTTTCGCCAGTGAAGTTTGTTTGTTTTCTCTCCTCCCATCGTCCTTATCATTCTCTCAAGACAATTACAAAATGCACGTCGCCAAAAGCAACATTGAATTTTCCAGAGATTCGTGAGCAACCAACTACAAACGTCACAATTTGATGATGATCAAAACGATGAAATCGACATTGAGTTTTGAAGGCAGCGCAAACTTAACGATCCATTCGACTTGTAAGGCTTTCACGTTTATTACTTGGATAGGGGGGAGGGGGATATTGCAAAGCGAGAGAAAAACATGTTATTCAAGAATATTCCACAAAGTTCTATACAGAGTGTATATGTGTATGACAACGCGTGCGCGCACTCTTGAGCAATCGATGGTGCAATTTTTTTTGTGTTTTTCACGTTTGCCGGGTGGGGAGGAGATTACGAGTTTGGGCGAATATAGTCACTGGCTATCTTTGTTTTCTGTTTATCTTGGCAATGAAAACAAATATTTGGTGTTGGTTTCAAAATAGGATAACAAGCGAGAGGAGGTTTTTTTTAATTATTTGAATTTTGGTCGATTTTTTCTGACAGCGGCCATCTGGTGGTCGTTGGAATAACGACGTACGTAAACAATAAACAGAACGAAACGCCACATGACAACAGACAGGAAAACTGGTTCTTGTGAAAAGCACATTCAAATGAAATTCAAATAGTCTCTACATGTTTGTGTTTAGTGAAATCGTCGAGATTTTATGGCCATTTGGTTCGTCCTTGAAAATGGACAAAGGTAAAAGAAATGATGTGATTGTTTGACGTCAGTATATACTCAGTATTATCCACTCTTTTCCAGAATATCCAGAAACCTGGCGATGGCTCATATTGTGCGTTCGACAGTGTTTCAAAATTTCCGCTTGCAACGGATGACTTGGCAAATCGTCGACTTTCCATTTCATCAGTATATGGCGTTGTGCCACCATGACTTGGTAAGTTCTTCTTAACAGCTTCTGACAGTTTGTGACAACTGTTTTCATGTTTCGCAAACAGAAATTTGAATCGAAACAGGGAAAAATTAACAAGTCAAAGTTTTCATTCGTCTCTCTCCCAACATTTGAAAAGAACTTGCAAAAGAATTCGCTGTCTGTCACACTCCCCCAGTAATGGCCTATACACAAATTTGTGTGGCATGTGTGATGCAAGAAATGGCCATTGTCATTCGTGTGTGTCAGGAGGTTTGCATGCATATATATGCAGACTAATTAGAGAGGGAAATCAACCACCAAGAATAGGCATATTGTATTGTAGGGAACACCGTAACATTTGGTTGGCTTTGCTGGCGAGCGTGACAACTTGATTGCTAATTCGTCCCCTATTTTTTCCTTGGAAGAGAAATCGGCTATGCAACAATAGAATTGGTTGTGTGAAAAGCGACATGTGCATGAATTTCTCATGCACGGCAGAGCTGAAACGATAATGGCGGTGACATTTTTCCGCCTCCTCGAGCTTTCCGATACTCGGCCATATGCATCGCCAGCCTTCTTCTAGTTTGTGCGGTGCTAAAATCCCATCGGACCGAAACAGCCCAAAATTGTCTCGACCGGCGCCAAGAATTTTGTATCTACTTTTCCTCGATTCGCGCCAATCATCTCACGCAACCAGTAGCCGCTGATAATGATGAACGGCCGCAGTCCCAACTATTTCTGTTTGCGCTTCAACACCTTCTTTCTTCTGATTACTCAGACACCTGACGTGGCGTGAAAAAAAGAAAAAAAAAAAGAATTATTATTTTTCTAGAAGTTGGAAATCTCTTTGTGACACACACAACTCTCTCTCCCAGCTTCTTTTTTAACCAATGCTTCGGGATAGACGAAGCCTGGGCGAGCCAGCGTGGCCGCAATCTAGTGAGCGATTATTACCAAAAAGATTGCCAAACATGGGTATGCCACACTATTACCCACAAAAACTTGCCATCTCAATTCAGCTTGATCTCTTTTGTATGTGTATTAGCGTCTCTCTCTCACAACACGCATCAGGGTCAGCAGCTCAACCGCAAACAAAAAATTTGGATGAAAGGGAAATTTTCTTTCGAGTTGGGGGGATGCCACCAAATGGAATTTACAGTTGACATATTTAGCGAATAGCTGGCATCCATCACGAAAATAGCTACAGTTTTCAGAATCGCAAAGTCTATAACTTATAGCGGTCGCTGGGTTCCCTCCTACACACACACGTGTGTGTATGATGATGATGATTGTATTGCGTCTTTTGAGCAGCTAGGGAAATTCCGATGGCGACTGATGGCGACCTTCACTTTCGGACAACACACAAAAGAACTTTTCCCTTTTTTTTCGACGATTTCTTTCAGATTAGAGATGGAAAAATGTTTGTTCGTTTTTTTGCGCTTCAAAAGTTACACGAAAAACACTCAAAAACAAATACCTTTCCCCTCTCTATGAATAAAAATTCTTCTTGTCTCATTCTCCCTCATCTGCCCAACTCTTCTTTCTTTCTTTTATTTGAGTGGCTTCTTCTATATAGCCCCGAGAGTTGGGGTTTTTGATGCATCTCCGGTGTAGCAGTAGTAACTAGTATATCCTACTAATACCCCCTCCTATCTCTCTAGAAAAAATAAAAGGAGAGAGGATTCCCGAAATGCCCTAAACGAAGGCCCCAAACTCACGACGACCTTGTGTGTTTTTTTGTCTTCTTCTTCTTCTTGTTGTTGTCAGTAAACAATCTACAATGTTTGTGAATAAGCTCCCGAGAGAGACTAAGAGAGAGAAAAAGAGAGAGAGTCATAAAGTAACTTGTGCCAGGCCACAACAGAAAGTTGTGTGTGTGTGATGCGGGCGATACGGCTCGAGATGCGTGCGTCCAAGTCGCTGTTCTACCAGCCAAAAAATTATTATTTTTTTTTTTTACCGTTCGATTTGGCCGTAACCGAACACCAAAAGAAAAAAAAAATGTTGTTGTTGGAATGTTGGCGCGTGTGGGCGTGTTCACATAGTATGTATATCCACACACAAGACACATTTTCACTTTTGTTTATTTAGCATTGAGATCTATCATCGAGATACGATATTATTATGATTATTATTCTGATCTCGCTCCAGCCCAACAGCCGTTCGGTGCTATTGGTTTTTTCCCCCCTCCGATTGCCAAAGATATTCCGTGACACACGAACGTGGCCCGGCTATCTCAGATATTGCGCAAATCACATTCCGATCCCTCCCGCCAGTTGGCCCAGCAGGTAGCCGTTAAGACTCTAAAGGTCTCGGTCTTTCTCTCTATCGTGTCAAACGGAGCTCGCTGGCCAGAGTTGCGTCAGAGAGGTCCGAGATATCAAAGCAGACGTGACTCACGTCCAAACTCAAGCGGGGAAAAAAAACAAAAAAGTATCCAGCAACTACTACTATTACTACTACTACGAGAATCGTATATGCTACTCGATTCCTTCTATTGTAATGAAGTCGATTCGTTATCGCAGGAGGTGGATAAGTGAAAGTAAATCCCTTCCATTTAGCGATACCTAATTGAATAACTTACCTTGACATTTCTCCCGACGCTATTTCTTTTATACAGTATTTCAAAGCTTCGGATGAGTGGAGATCTGGATCCTGTTTAGAGTTATAAAGAAATGCAGTTTGGTTTTTTAAAAAGAATTTGTCAGTCCCCCACCCAAAACAAAAAACAAATTTTTATATGTAGGATAATATTTTTGTTTTTTTCGCTCGGCTGGATTTTATACGCCAACCATCAGTTCGATTTCGCACGGAGTGCGGACGATGATTACTGAGCGCGCACAATGGTTTAATACGTGCGCAGTGAAAGTAACTAACGGCATTTCACATCGTTTCGCAATTCAAAACCTGCCAAAACTTCTTTTCCATTTTCTTTTTCCCTTTTTTATCACGTCGACACAATCGTCTGGTATAGTCACTCACGATATCATCCTCGATGTCGCCGAGCTATTGTGTCTCTGTCGCAAGGGGAGCCTAGAGATGATGGCCTGTCTTATAATCACGAACTGGACGGACGACTTCCGGTCGCCAACAAGTCATTGTATAATGATTATAATAATAGTACAATAATGTTGTATATAATCCCCCCGTACTTGCAGTAGGAATATAACCAACTTTCTATACATGTATTGCAGCAGGCCTCTGTGTGTGTGCTTGTTGGGTTGCCTAGGTATACAATAACGGTCGCATAGGTCGCGCCGGTTGGAATATATGGGCAGTCATTATATGAATGCGCGTACAACCCCTACTGTGTTGTTGTTGGCTGCCGTGGAAAGAAGAAAAAAAAAGTTCTTTGAACGACGAAGACTGCTGTATTTTGATTTATCATTTGACTTGTTTCACTTTCCCGTTTTCCACAAGGCTGTTGCTGTTGTTGTTGTTGAGGTTTGTTGGCACCGGTTGCGTCACAGTTATCACGAGGGGATAATTCCTTTTTCTTTTCTTTTTTTTTCATTGGCTAATCTTCCACGAAAGAGAATCTATATTTATGATTTCAATTTTTTTTTGGGTGCCGTGAGATGAGCTATTATCTGGCGGCGCGTGTAATATGTTAACAACGGGTGTACGAAAAAAAAAATTATTGTTTGGGCGTCCACATTGGAGAGCAGCCGAGACGGCGGCAGTTCGGGTCAGTTGGCGGCGGCGTCTCGGTACGTCCTTGGCTCCTCTCAACTTCAACTTTTCTCCCAAATGTTTTTATTTTATTCCAGAAAGGCTCTTATATATTTATTACAGTCGAAGCAAAAAAAAAAAGGGGGAGGGGGGTAGCATAAGCAATGTATAACAAGTTTGTTTTTCGTTTCTCCCCATCCTTGTTACATGATTCACGCTTTGTCATCCAGAGAAAGAGAGAGTCTTTGAAAAAGAAAGGAGAAACAACAACCAAGTCGTCGTATAAAAGTTAGATAATTAAATATGTTACCGTTAACGAATTATTAGGGTTTAGGCACTATATTTAGATTTGAACCGGCTGGAATTATTGGACGTGTATGACGTATACGTATTATGTAAGTCTATACTAGAGGGCAAGAAAATAGGAAGAGAACAAGACGAAATGAAAATGGTGGGGGCTCACTTGTTGATTGTTGTTGTTGGAAGAGAAAGAAAAACAACAGCGAGCGATCTGAGCTGTTGGTGGAAGGAGTTTGGCCTCATTTCTCCAACGGTGTGTGTGTGTGTGTGTGTGCACTAGCGGCGAAGTTCACATGGCCGAGCTTTCAGCTTTCACGCCCGTGATTGTTGTCGGTACGACCATAGCTCTACATAGAAGCCCCCCACTACCACCAACCACCACCTCCTTGTGCCCCCCTTTTTTTCATTCCTTCCTCAACTTTTCTTCTTCTTTCGGTCGGTTGTTGTTTCCATCACGAACCTCATCAACAAGGCCGACACATCCGACAAGAGCTTCGCTGAGCCTCTTTCTTCAAGCGCCAAATGGAATCGTGACCAACTCGTTCACGTCGAGAAACAGTCAACCTGGGCCTATTATCTCCACACACTACACTCTATATGTATACTACCCGGGGTGAAATGGGGTTCCCGGAAGAAACTTAGGCTGTGTACTGCGGTATATCTGTAATATAACTTTCCCTCCTTCTTCTCCCCGTTTTCTTCTCTTGTATTTTCTATTTCTCTCCGTGATTTTTCCCTTTTTCTTTTATTTTAAAAGAAGAAGAAGAAATCTTGTTCGGTGAAAAGTTGACGTGTCATTAACAAACAAGGGCGACTCCGACTGGCTTTTACCAAGACAAATCGAACTCACAAAATCGTATCTAAACTTTTTAAAAACAGGGAGAGAGTCGCCAGGGAAATGCTCGAATGAAAAATGAAATTTCAGATAAGCCAATAATAGTAAAAACAAAGGGTCGTTTTACATTCAACAATTAACTACGGCTATTAATAATACATACTATCTAAAAATTTGTAAAAACTCACTTAATTTTGATCGTTTCGGGCTTCTTTTTTATTTTTGCGTTCTATTTGCACGTTCGAGTGTGACGCAGTACATTCGTCTATTATTGACTCGGGATTTTTTGTAAAAATTTTTCCGTGTCATTTCTGGCGGGTATTTTTCTACGCGGAAGAAGATTTTTTTATTTTTATTTTCTTATTTTTACTTTGACTTTATTTTGCGGTTTGGCTTTTTATTTTATTTTATTTTTTTGGCAATCGGCGGAGAGAATTTTGTGCGCGGAGGGCGGACTTTTTGGGCGACCGCTGAAAGGCAAAGAGAAAGGCGCGATGCGTGTTTTCTTCTTCACCCCGAGAAGAGCGGAAAAATTACATTTTTTCTTTCACAAAAATGTAATAATCTCTTTTTTTTGGCCGCAATAATAGGCCAAATAGGCCCATGACGACCAAACTTTTAAAAACAAAAAAAAAAAGCCAGAAAGAGAAATGAAGCGCTAAGCTGTCGTCGTCGTGAATTCGATGAAGAAAAAAAAAAGAAGAAGTTAACATTTCGATTCAAAGTAAACGGTGTTACGTGCCAGTGTGTGAAAGTTAGGCAGGCAGCCAACACGAGCTCCATCGCTGGCGCTCTTCTTCTCTTTTCACCCGAAAAATAAAAAGACCCGCCTCTCCCTCATCGTTTCGTTCGTTTTTTTTTTCTTTCGTCTTCCTCCCAGTCCACCCACCCACCACCACCCACCAACCTCCTCCTCCTTGCCAGCAGCACCTTCGTGAGCGCTAGAGAGTCCTCTAGTGCTCTCAGTGGCAAAAGATCCGCAGTCGCAACCGGTTGACTTTTTTCTTTGATACTTGAAAAATTTTAAATTTTAAAAAGAAACAACTCTCTCTCTCTAAAATTCGTTTTCCCTGGCTGGACATTTTGTTCTGTCAAGTGTCTCTTACGTCATTCGAGTGCGTCTTTGTGTGTGTGTTTATTTGAACGTGACCGATCAACTTTTTTATTTCTATTTTTCGACCCACTCACCAAAAGAATTGAAAATTTGTATGGACTGGTGTTGCTGCTGCTCTTCTAACCGACAACAAGGAAGCCATCAGCTGCTCCAACGAGTCACTTAATTGCCCAACCAAATCTTCCGCTCCCCTGAAAATAATAAAACCCGAGGACTTAAAAATTAGCCATCGACTTTGGAGCTGCAGCTAGGTGAGTTTGAATCGATTCATTCAAAAATTCGCGCCAACCAGTATATTTCAAAAAAATTAAAAAGAAGAACAAGTCGGTTTGAATTTTTTGAATGCTAATGCGTGATACTTGTCCTTATATGGGGCACATCAAGTGTATATATCGGCGTCGGTCGTCTGCGATACAAGCAACTTTCTCTGCTGCTCTTTTTTTCTCCTGACTCTTTTCTCTTCCCTTTCTCTTCGGTCCAAACGAAATAGACAAACCCAACGACAGCGGCAGCAACCGAAATGGTGTGTTCACTTTTCTTCTTCTCTCTTCACCTTCTTTTACATGTGTTATTCGCTTGTAGAACAGTCGACAATTCACGGCTTCTTTTGGCATGGTGGTTGGGGTTTTCCCCTTGTGCGTTGATTAGTTTTCTCTATGCTCCCAAAAAGGGTCTTGCGGGTTCGATTCTTTTTCTGTTCAATCGAATGATTTGAGAGAGACGGCCTTGCATTCCTCCCTTTCTTGTTGCCCAGTTATTAGCCGTGCCATCCTAATAATGTCTTTGGATGGTTTTCGTGTCTCTTCTCGGTTCGTTTAGGCAACGAACGAACGGACGGATCAATTGGCACATTCGCAGACAAGGGAAAGTTCAGTTTCGCCTTACCCCCGTTTTGGGAGTTGCCAAATATCACGTCGGCCATGACACCCACCTCTTCTACTTCTTCTTCTTCCCATATAGACGATGATGATATTTGAATTGGCTAAACGATTCCCATGATTTGCACAACAACAACAACAACACACATTGTGATATTGCGCCGTGTCAACACGAAGTCTCGTTCTTGTGTCTTTGGTCGCTCACGCGCTCGACTTAAAAGGTTAATCGGATCGAGAAGAAGAAATAGAAGAAGCTGCCAAGGCGGGTCGATCAAAAAGAAAAAAAAATGCACGAATTCCAAAAAGGGAGGGGGAATCATTCACGATTTTCTGTCGTGAACAAATGCCAGAGTCGAAGTTGTTGAAGCCTTGACGCGCTGGGGGAGAGAGAGATTTGAACGCGCAGACGTTTGCGGGTTGGTTGGTTGTTGGTTGTCAAAAAACGGCGAAAGTTTTGACAAAAGAGTCAAAGGCCCTTTTTGTTTGTGTGGAAAATGTAAAAATACAAAAATTCGTGATGAATTGCGGGAGATGGAAGTGAAAGTCCTTCAGCTGCCAACCGACAATTGTCTGATCTTATTCATCGGGAGTTTTTCGCCGACTGCCAAAGTTCATCGTTGAACCCTCCCCCAACAACTTTGTTTTCTTCTCCGTTTATGGGATAACTCCCGACATGGATCATTCCCGCGGGATTAAATGCTGTTGCGATACAGTTCCGCGTCGAGACTTGATTTCACGACCCGCGTTCGTTTCCCTTTCTCTCTTTTGATCATTCCATTTGACGTTGTATGTACACGGTTTTTGTTCTTCGTGCGCTGGTAGAGAGAGAGACTCCCGAGGAGGAGCTTTCACGGCTGACTAGTAGGTCACGCCGCACAATATATCCATCTATATTTATTTCTTTTTTTTTTTTTCAAAAGGGAAGAAAGAAGTGGTAGGTAGGTAGGTATAGTGGTTTGAATATTATTGGTGGCCTCATCCTCTATTTCGTTAAGGTTGAATACAAGGAAAAGCGGAGCCCGGCCAAATAAAGGTGGCGGAGGCCCCACCATTATTATTACGGCACAAAACAGGGGAAAGTGAAAGTGAAAGCTTCTCTCTCTTCCAAAAAGAAAAGAAAAATAAAGAAAACGATGGGCTAACTCTTATCTCATTCGTCACGAAAGTCTTGTTGCCGTGTGTGTGTGTGTGTGGATGATAAGAGGCGAAAGGGGTGGAGAGAGAGAGAGAGGAGGGGAAAATGATCACTTTCTCTCTTCAGCTGTGTTGAAAAAAGAAAAGAAGAAAAGATTTTTTGATTCGGTTTGACTTGACCTTTTTTCTCTCTTTCCTCAAAGCCTTTTTGAAAATGAATCGAGAGTTTTTTTATTTTTATTTTTGGGGTTGTGTGTTGCATCACGAGAGATCCAACCCAACCAGAAATCTTTTCCGACAACAAGTGGCAGTGGCAGTTGAGATGGTGAAAGGGATATAGAAAAAAAGAGAGAAAGTTAATGCCATGTAAGAAGAAAGAGAAGGGTTGTTGTTTCTTTTATAAAAATATATCCCCCCTTTGCACACCCTCGGTGATGTGTGCCTCCTGGCGGGACCCGTGTTATGTTATTCCGGGTCCAACGGTCCGCAGTGTAAGAGTCAAAAGAGAATTTCATTTTTTAGTTTTTTCCTTCTTTTTCTGATAAGACATAAAAAGAAAAACCCCTAAAAAATGATGATGACTTTCTTTCTTATAGCTTCATGCTGCGCATCTGCTTGTGTGTAGGTACATCGTCTGTGTAGTTTTGGGTTTGTTGGGATGATGTTGTTGTGTGTTGCGCGGGACGACTACCTTCCAAAGAAGTCGAAGAACGTCCTTGGCCAAGGACGTCAAGTCTCTTTTCTTATTTTCGGTCCGGCCTCAAAACCCAGTAAAGATTTTTATTTTATTTCATTTTTTCGGTTGAAAAACTTCACAGAAATAAGAGAGACACTCCCCTTTTATGAGAAAATATTTGCATAGGATACATGCCTAATAATTATCCAATTAGCGGTTTGTACTTCATCACCCCGGATGTCGGAATGAGACGTGTGACAAGGTCGAATTATCAGTTTTCGGGGGGTTTTTAGATTCAAATGAATTTCAATTTGAAATTTCGGCAAAGGTATTTTTATTATCATTCCTTGCGGTGGGGGGGGATGGATGGTTTCCTGTTGTTTCCATTTCGGATGACTGCGCCTCTTTTCCCAAAAAATGTTTTTCAAAAGAACAAAAATTCCGCCGATAACACAAGAAAATGACGTCATCCCGGTGACGCTCTTTCCTCCCCCCGGTATAATAATCAAGTCGTCTGAATAAGGGAAACGTGAACGACTTTGCCTGGAATGTCCGTGTGGATATGATGCGCTTTTGTTCACGGTCACGACTGTCGTTAAATCGCAAATGATTTGAAACGCTACCAGGGGGGTAAAACCCAAATCCCCCCTCCAAAAAAAGAATAATAACGACCAGAACAACCAACCGCGCTGTTACCTTGTCGATATAACCGCCGAATTATTTGCAGAGCTTTTTTTTGCTTGTCAGCCTTCGAATTTGGCGAACAACATTCTTTCCTTTAAAATTCATTTTTATTTTTTTGGCCACTCCTGTGTGACAGACGACTAAACAAAAGAAACACGATTCTTTTTCCCGAACCGCAAAAGGCGTTTGGTGGAAAAAAACTAAACAAACATGCGAAAAAGCAACCGGGAAACGGTTCGTCAAGTGGGCGACAATCTGGCGAAGGTAACTGGGCGGTTGTTGCTGTTCCGTGGTGGTACTAGTAGTACATGGCAGGCAATGCGCTGGAACCGAACAACTTTTTCCGGCCGTTCCTTTTCTGTCTTAGTTTCTTACCAATTCGCCGAGCGTACACACGTGCCCCAAACTCTCTCTCTCTCCTGTTCGCCTTTCTCTCTTATCTCTCCACTCCAACACGCACAAGATTTTTACCCAAAAAATAAAATAAAATCACCTGGAATATCAAGTTTTTAATTTTTCCCAGTGTCGTAGTTCCAGTGACTTTTCAAGTGAATTTCAATCGATTGACAAATATTTGCGAAAAGACAAACGAAGAACAAACCGTGTAAGTAGAAACACACAAATCTTAACGTATAGCCTGTCATTTTAAACAAAGGAGAGAAGAAGAAGAAAAACCCAGGTAACGAACGGACGGACCAGCACAGCACAGCTCAAGGGGAAAAAAGGGGGTCTGCGTGATGTCATCGTGAAAGTAGACATTAATAACGGCAGTATAGCTCCCTTTTAGATTCGAGCACTCTCTCTCTATCTCTCCAAGTACAGCACACACACACACACACTTCCGCCAAAAAATAAAAGGATTGAGAAGCTAATAATAAGAAAGAAAGAAAGAAAAACCCCAGGTGGTGACTGGACTATTAAAAAAGAGAGCCTTTATATAATAGCGAGAGCTATAGACCGTCTTTTGTTTCATTTTCTTTCTCTCCCGAACGAACCCTGTTGCGTACCTACTAAAACGCGGGCGATCTTGATAATTGCCGGAGAAGCGATTCAATGGGCCTTTTCCATGCAGGTATTATAATATACAGGTGTATATTATAATATGCAAGCTCGACAGTTTTTTTTTTCCAGGTAATAATAATGCGGTAACCGATGGTCGGTGCTGTACTACTACTACTACAGACCAGCGATTCGGTTATTACATTAACCTAGTTTTGTCACTACTTTCTTCTTCTTTCTTTTTTATTAGTGAGTTGTTTTCAAAATTTATTAGAGTTAAATATTTCATTGTTGGATAGACTTGGGCGACCTTGCCGAATGTATGGCGGCTCGTATGTAGACTGTGACACGAACTGTCGTATCGGCCAACTATATAGCGGAAATATGTGTGTGTAGTAGTACACGGAATTATTGAGTAGCTTATTATTACATTATTTCTCTCTACAGCTCAAATGATATACGGTATGTAACCCATCGATTTGGTCCGGCAAGTCCCTAGTTGCTGGCTTTCTACACGTCCAAGACACCTAACCTGTTTTCTTTTTCATTTTTTTTTCTCTCTCTCTTCTTTTCTTTTTCTGGCTTCATCCACACACACATTTTATTTTTTTTTTATTTTTTATCTCTTAGGAAAGCAGCGGAGAAAGGAGTGTATGGCCGCGAGCTATTAACTAGAAAATCAAATGCTTTTTTTTTTTTACTATTTTATTTTCTTTCTCTTTAAATCATCAAAGTGAGCTGCTGGTTTTTCGTTTCGATTCAGTATTTTATTTGGGGAAGAGAATGTCAGTTGTTGATCATCGTTTGTAGCAAACGATTGACATAGATATACGAAATTCGGATTGTATTTGATAATAAGAATGCTGTTTTTTCCCCCCTCTCGTTTGAAATCCGGTTCAGTTTGTCAGATAGACAAAGACCAACAACAACAACAGACATCCGAACGGGCAGTTGTCTAAAACGTGTGATGAATTGTTTCTATTATTTGTTGTTTTGACGACGACAGGAACGAGAGAGGGAGAGATCGAGAGAAGGCAGAGGAATCAAAACGACTAGAAGGAGGAAAAAGGACATTTGCTCGATGAAGATGGCAAGAGCCAATGGGACGATGAGGTGGCTCCTCTTGCTCCTGGCCGCCACCGTCTGCAGCGGCCAGCAGAATCACGTCGACCTCACCGACGACGACCACAACCACAACCCCATGGGATGCGACTGCATGGAATACTGGGCCTGCATCACCAGGTACGCACTTACCATCTCAAAATCCATTCATTTCCATTTTGGCTCAAAAATAAATTGTTTTTTTTTTCTGGTTTTTTATTTCCATCCAGCGGAGGCTCGGCGTACAGCTACTGCGGCAACATGGACCAGAGCGTGTGTTGCTACGTGCCGCGAGGCGCCCGCCCCATCGGACTCTTGCCCGTCCTCAACAAGTCCAAGTGCGGCCGCAAAGGAAACGTGGCCGCAGCCGTTGGCGATCGCAAGCGCAGCGACGGACTAGCCGATTTGGGAGAATGGCCGTGGCATGTAAGATCTCGTAGCCGAACAGCACAAACGTCATCACATCCCCCTCCTCCTCTCCTGTGCACACACACACACACACACACACAACAGATTGTTATTAAAGGCCCATCGATCAAGAGATTCTTTTTTCGCCAGGGTTTATTATATGAGTGGGGGGGCTCTTTTTTTGTTTCTTCCTGGACTATTTTTTCGCCGATTTCATCACAGAGAGCCGAAGAAGAAGAAGAAGAAGAAGAAAAATTTGGTTACAACTAAAAAGAGAGTTGGCCAGCACACGATTCTCTCTTCTTCTTCTTCTTCTATCCCAGTTGAATCAACGAAAGATGGAGGTCGGCCCCGAACAGTAGTAGCTGCCGGCACTCTCTCTCTGCGCTTATAGCCAAAGTCGACAAACACACACACACACACACAGACACACGCAAGATCCGGCTCCATAATGGAACACGCGCTATATAGTCGCTCTCTTCTTCTTCTTCTTCTATTCTTTTGATTTTATTTTTTATTTTTTTTTGGCCGGGGATAGTTATTCAATATTCAGAAGAAGAAGAAGAAGAAGCTGAGGGTGGCCTTTCTTATTTTGTCGGTGTGACGTGGAATCCGTGATTATACACACGCACACACACACAGGGCTGGCGGGCATCCTGGAACTACCAGGTGCCAACGGCCTCTCTCAAGGCTGACCGAGCCTCTCTTTGCGCAGGTTTGAACCCCGACCGAAAAGTTGCTTCTTAGCTTATTAGGCTTTTAAAATAAAACAAGGGTACAATGCACTCTAGATGGCCTCTCTGGTGCATCTCGCAGGTGAGCTCATCAGCAAAAGGGATACATTGACAGGTGCGGCTCGACAGGAAATGCCACGGGAAACACAAAACGGGTGGGTGGGATGTCGTCCCGAACTCGTTTGTTTTACGCTGCGCTAGGGCGTGATTGTTTCTTCAGCAGCCAACAAAAAAGAGGAATGTGTTATAGATAACACTTACATCACTCGTTTAGCTCAAGGACGCCAGAGCTCTTGTCACGGGACCCCGTTTTCTCTGCGTGAAAAATTGTACAACCGCAAGAGCGGAGAGGTGTTGTCCCTCTCTGGTGTCGAAGGCGTTATTCGCCCATCGATTTTGGTTTTTTCTTTTGTTTTGTTTCAACTCCCTCCGTCAAAAAAAATGATTATATTTTTCTCTTTTTTGTTTTATGGTCGATCTGCAGGCGGCCGTGCTGGAAAAACCGCAGGATCTGTACGTTTGCGGGGCCTCGCTTCTGGACGAGTCGTGGGTCGTGACGGCCGCACATTGCGTCGATGATTAGTAAGTGAAACGCCCAATTTTTATTTCTCTCTTTTTTTGTGGGGGTTATTTATTTATCCAAGCGTTCCCGTCCATTTGGCGATTTTCAATTGGTTGAAAAATTTGGCCACCAACCGGCCCATATAATTTTTGAAAAAATAGAGTGTCAGTTACAGATATACGTCGACGCTTTTTTCAAAACATGCAGTTAGTCGATGATGTTAAATGATGCGTCGTGCAAACGTGTTGACCAGAACGACCGGCTTGGATGGGCATGTAGGGAAAGAAAAAGGAGAGCTCGACATCTTGTATCATAGGTGTGCTGTCCTCACAGACGTTAGAAAGCTGCTGTCGACCGGCAATATCTTTTGCAGTTTTACAGGTGCTGCTGCTGGGGCGCTCGGCATCCTCCTCACACGGACCTGTGAGGAAGAAATAGAAAAGAGTCATCCTGTTTTTGTTTGAAAAGAAAAGAACTTCGATCCATATAAGAGTGAGACTGAGCTGCCATCGCCCAAAAAAAAAGGCCAACTCTCGTATTATATGTAGTACCTTTTCCCTTTCTTGTTTTCTTCATTCCTTCAAGTCCCCACCGTCACCCGAATGAAAGTTGACATTCGCCATAATTTGTTTCTCTCTCTTTCACCGTTTGCGAAAGTCTCGCAAAACAACAAAACTGCTTTTCTTTCTTTTTTTTTTTAAAAAAGAAAGAAATAACTTTCGGCTTTCCCTCCATTTTGAATTGACCAGATCCCAGTCAATGCATATTTCTTTTTCTTTTTACGTTTCATTCATTTTCTACTGATAATATATAGACTGGGAAGATCTACTTTCTGTTCGACCAAAGACCGGCCCCATCAACTTTATTATCTTTTGGAACAAATTCAAAAAAACGAGGCATTTGTAGAGAAAAAAAGGGAAAAGAATTAAAAAAACAGAAGATAAAAAGATATGACTAATATATTACAAAGAAAAAATTTCACTTTATGCATATTGACAATTACGATAGTATTTTAGATGTATGTACATGTAAAAGTGGGACAGCGCCGGGGAAAAAAAATCTTTTCTATTATTCAATTGAAAGAAAAAAATAAAAAAAATAAATTAATACAAATTAAAATTCGACAGTTTGGCGAGTGGCAACATCAGCTCGGTGCTGAAGGTGCGGCTTGGCGAATACGATGTTAGCGTGACGACCGAGCAGCTGGCCTACGAGGAGTTGGACGTTTCGCACGTCATGGTCCACCCGCAATTCAACAATTTGTCTCTGGCCAATGACATCGCTCTGCTCCGTTTCGTACAGCCGGCCAGACGCCGGCCTCATATCGACGTCGTCTGCATGCCTCATCCGGGCCAAGTCTCCGAGACGGAAGGAACCCGCTGCGTCGTCACCGGTTGGGGACGCAAATTGGAGGGTAATTTGGGTCTTTTTTTTTTTTTTTGAATAATGACGCCAGTTAATGATTGCAATTTTTGAAATTGCCGCTTTTATAATGGCGCGAATTTTGAAATGATCGCAGATGGAACTCATTCGGTGATCCTGAAGGAGATCGAGGTGCCTTTGTGGGACGACGCCAAGTGTCAGGCGGCGTTAAAGACCCAATTTGGGCCCAATTTCGTCCTGCCGTCCACGTCCATCTGCGCCGGCGCAGAAGGCAGAGACGCTTGTGATGTAAGATTTGAAATTTTCTCTTGCTAATTATTTATATTATATGTTGGCAATTTGTCAAAAGTTGTACATCATTTTATTTCATTTCTTCTTCTATTTTTTCTGGGTGTCCGCTGACTGGTCGTAGGGAGACGGAGGAGGTCCTCTCGTCTGCGAAAAAGAAGGTCAGTGGTTCCAGGTGGGTGTCGTCAGTTTCGGCATCGGCTGTGGGCGGACCAATTTGCCAGGCGTCTACACTCGACTCTCGGCTTTCGACGGATGGATCCACGAAACCATCCGCAGTTTCAAGACCCTCTCCGGTTAATAACAAGATCAAATAAAAGCAAGAAATGTTGACAATTCTAAGGATAAAAACAACAAAAAACAAAACAAAAAAAAATGGAACGAACTGGACGATCGATATTAAAATTATAGAGTAAATTGAGAGAGAGAGAAAGAGATGACACAACGACGAGTCGTGAAAATGTTCTGAATTCAAGTGCAATCATGGCAGATTCCATCCATCCATCCACTTTTGGTCGAATTGGGGTCGATATCATTTCACCTGGAAAAATGGAAGGAGGTTAACATTTTTACTTTGAAATTATTATTATTACCATCCCCGTTTCTCCCCCATCGTGAAAGCGAATCTGTGCGGCCAATTAGTTTTTTTTTCTCTCTCGAGAAAACGCAAATAAATTTAATTAGGAACGGTGTTTTTTTCCGATGAGGCATTTACACTCCCAGCAGAGTGGAAAATAAAGGGAAACGAAAAAACATTTTTGTCAAGACACGGGAAATGCTGAAGAGGCGCAGGGCGCAAAGCTGCAAGTTGGACGAGTGCGTGTTTTTTATAATTTTTTTTTTTTTTGTTTTGCATTTATTTTATTTTTTAAAGATGACGAGACCTATATTAAATATCATAGCGTACGAATTTCATGGGGAAAAAAATGACGACTGCGTTCTGTTTCGTTCACACACCGGCAAAACGAGATTTTTGTAATCACACAAGATTTTTATATAATTCCATCCCACATTTTTTTTCGTTGATTTTCATTTTCTCTTTTTGATGTTTTTACCCAAATTTTGTTTTCAAATCACCTCCCTCCAATTGTCATTTTTTTTATATTGAAAATTCACAACAAATTATTTTTGTTTAATAACACGAAACGTGTTTCCTCGGGTTGCTGATATGTGCGTGCGTGAACAATGTTTTTTTTTTTGGGTGCTGCGCTTCCATATTTCTTTATTTTTTCACCCCTCCTCTCCCCTCGTCTTGTCTTTATAATTTCCATCCAATTCGAATTGCATTGTATAACTTGGAATGACACACACAATTTGTTTTTGAAAATTTTTTTTTTGACATTCGGCACTTGAATACAGTGTCCTTGTACATTGCCTATAAACGGCTACAATCGCTTTTTATTTCCGGCTACATTTATCCAAAGAATTTCAAGAACAAACCTCCGATGGGATGTGTATATCTAATCATTACGTGATATCCCAGCAGCGGTGACATATAGATCTCGTAGAGCACAACGAACCGTGCCCTTGACAACAACCTTCGTCGTTCAGGTTTGTGTTTTTCTTCTTTTATTATTGGACAACTTTGTTGACGGACGTTCTGCATTTCCTTGTTTGATTTCATTCTTTTTATGGGCTGGTTTTTGGGTGTACCTATTTACTTGTTCCGGTCTTATTTGTCGGAGATTCGGCCTTGGCCAGACCTTATTTTACTCTCTTTCTACCAGAAAAGGGGTTTCATTTCTAAATCTTAAAGACGGCAAACGTCACCTTCGGGAGGGTCTTGTTTCCGTGTTTCTGGTTAATGTTTCAGATCGTTCGGCGTATATACTCTCACAGCAACCGGTTTCTTATGTTAATGCGATTACACGCAATCGAGCTTCAACAGGTAGTAGAAGTAGAAGCTACATAGTTTAGTTCATCGCATTCTCTCTACCTTTCTCTCTACTTTTACAGTCTCCGACCTTCCATGTCCTAATATGGCTGCAACAACAATCATCACAAGCTGGATCGAAATTGTATGTATAAGTAGAAGACGAGATTTTGGAATTCCTCTTAGGCCTCAGAGTCAGCTCAAAAGGTGTCGGTATGCAGTAGCGTCTTTTAGATGACGCAATACACATAAAACTAAATCCTAAAACTCTTAACTCTGTCCCAGAGACAGACAAATAGAGAAAGCAAGAGAGATTAGAAATGTTGTTAAGCTTAAAAGATGTCTGGCAGATGCTGAGAGGAGAGAGAAAGTGAAAGGTGGCGGCCATCAACTTATTCACGACGGGAAAGATAATTTCTTGAACGCAACTAGATGTAATCTTTGAGGTCTAGAGACGAGGTCTCTAGCCACGTCAAATAGCCTGGAGGAATCGCCGCGATAGCAATGCGCTTGATATAAGTTTCAGTGTAGAATTTTAAAATAAAAATTTTAATCAATCCTTTAATTGACTTGTCATTATAATTCAAAATTATTCTGGTGATTGCAAAATTAATCCGGTAATCCGGCGGTTGCGTGTTCTTTGGGAGTTTCAGTCAAAGCAAATAGATGGCGCAGTGTTGTGTTTAGGTTAGATTGTCATGAAGTACTTCATGTTATTGCCATGGCGGCTGTTTGTTATCTTTAGTAATAATTGAAATGTGGCTGTTATTACTTCTGTTTTGAAGGCAACCCAGCTAAGAGAGAGGTAGAGTTTTAATTCTCATAGATAAATTTGTGTAAATTTGTAAATAACATAGAGAATTTCCTTGTCCCATTGCTGCTTAGAGTTTCAGTGACATGAAAAGTGTGGAGTGAATAACCTGCCATGTTTATTGCACATGTACTGGATCTGTACATGAAAACATATATGTACATGAGTACAGATATGAGATATATAATAGGAAACAATTTTATTTTTTGAATCCATACAGCCAATTATCATTTTATTCTTTCCAACAGATGTGCAAACACGAATGTTATTAAATTTGTTTTGGGGTCAATGGAGTTGGCACTGGTTGCTGTTACTGGCCTTTTGTGACGTCTTGATATCAGTTTAGAATAATATAGCTCTGGACTCTAGGAAATCCTCACTCATACTCGAGGTAACTTTGCAGTCAACATATGTGAGGAGTTTTAGATTTGATAAATTTTTTGCATGTCTTCGTTGTGTTTTTTGCATGCGTCAACCTGCAGACAGGTCGGCCAGTTTGTCCAGACAGGATGTCCTTCACGCTTGAAGGTCACGAGAAACATTACGTAAAACTGGCATGCGGTGATGTAGAGGTTGGGGGAGAATGACACGTGTTTCATCATTATCAAAGCAGGTACAATAGCCGCAAGGGCAAGCTATTTGGTTTTCATTTTGATATTGGTTTTTGTAGACCCATCCCCAGCAACGTCATTTTCAGAAGGAAAGGCGAGTTTGCATTTCAATCGAAGGACATGGAGATCATTACAAAACGTTTCATGCAGTGGTGTAGAGGTTGGGTGAGAACGGGACGTTTTTCATCATTATCAAGAAGGTAAAATAACCGCAAGGCATAAGAGGAGGGGTGAGAAAAAGTTGTATAAAAGGCGAGAGAAAAGTCGACAGGGATCAGTCGAGCGAGTATCTCCGACATGGTAACAACTGCAGTGTACTATTTCTTATTTGCCATCAGTTGCATTCTTCATCGTATTTTCAGTTCTCAATCATGGGTAAATTTTCTGTTGTTATATGGAGTTATGTATCAATTTTATTTTGTTTTCTCTTTGTTAACATGCCAGATATTTTTGCATATTATTTGTTTAATTATCTACTGTTTAGTCGTACATAAGGGCAAAGAAAAGGCGAAAGAAATCAGTCAAATGAGCATCTCCGATATAGCAAAAGCAACTGCAATGCACCGTGCACCATTTGTCACCAACTGCATTCTTCGTCGAATTGCTAGTTTATATCATGGGTAAACATTTTTACATGGAGTTGTGAATCAACTTTTTATTTGTTAAAATGTCAGTTATAATGTTCAAATAATTATTTGTCTAGCAAACTCTGGCGTCGTGCTGCAGTTTTGTGTTGTATCGTTGATGGCTGGGTCGGCCACTGGTGTACCGATGTCTCCTGGGTATGGCGACTAACAAATCGAAACGGTGCCACCTTACATACGACACGACCAGTTGCTACACCGAGGCCCCCAAGTACTGCACCAATGCTCCAGATTATTATACCACCACTGATGCTGCCCTGAGCTACTACACCGAATCCCCGCAATATTATTTTTCCCCGAGCTACACTACCAAAGGATCGAGTACTACACCGAGGCTTCGAAGTACTACACCACCAAGGCACCGGAGTACTGCACAACTACATATCATGGGTAAATATTCTGTTACATAGAGTTTATATCAATTGCTATTATCGCGACACGGCAACAGCAACTACAGTGTCAAGGCTCAGTATTACACCACAACTTATGTTGCCCCGAGACTCTACACCAAAGCGCCTGAGTGCTGTACCGAGGGCACCAATTTCTACACCACCAAGGCACCGGAGTACTACACTGAAACATACGCTGCTCCAGCTTATTACACCGAGGCTCCCCAACACTACACCACCAAGACACTGGAGTACTACACCACTACATATCACGGTAAATATTCTGTTATGTGGAGTTTTAATATGGCATCCAATAAATATACAAATTATTTATTATCTAGTCGTATGAAAGGAGCGAAAAGGTGAAAGAATTCAGCAGCCCAGTGAGCATCTCCGTTACAGCAACAGGAACTGCCGTGCACTTTTTGTCATCAACTTCTTCGTCATATTACAAGTTTTAAATAAAGGTAAACATTTTTTTCAAAGAGTAGTGAATCAACTCTCCTTTTTTCTATTTGTTAATATACCAGTACCATAATTGAAAATTAATGTTAAAATTTATTAATTGCCAAGTAAACTATGGAGTAGTGCTGCTGTTGGGTGTTATATCGTTGATGGCTGAGTCGACCACTGGTGTACCAATGTCTCCTTGGTATGGCGGGTACCAAAGCACAACACTGCCGTGCCGTCTTACTATTTAGCATCAACTTCCGCTGCTCCAGCTTACTGCACTAAGGCTCCTAAGTGCTACACCATCAAGGCTCCAGAGTATTACACCACAACTTGTGCTGCCCCGATGTTACTACGCAGAAGCTCCGAAGTATTTTTCTTCCCCGAGCTTCACTGCCTTCACCACGTCGCTTACTAAACAATAACGTCAACACTTTCTTACTATACGAAGGTCTCCAGTACTACGCCACAAAGGCTCCTGAGTATTGACTTCAACCTACGATGTTCCAGCTAACTATAATAATGCTCCCATGTATTATTCTATTCCCAGCTACTACACCGAGGATCTAACTTGCACACAACGGAAGCGCCCAAGTACTGCACTACAACCTACGTTGCTCCAGCTTACACCACGAAGGCAGCGGAGTACTACACCACGAAGGCAGCGGAGTACTACACCACGAAGGCAGCGGAGTACTACACCACGAAGGCAGCGGAGTACTACACCACGAAGGCAGCGGAGTACTACACCACGAAGGCAGCGGAGTACTACACCACGAAGGCAGCGGAGTACTACACCACGAAGGCAGCGGAGTACTACACCACGAAGGCAGCGGAGTAGTACACCACTACTTACGTTACTACCTACACCGAAGCTCTGAAAGCATTTCTCTGCCCCGACTTACTACACCACTAACGCAGCCGAATAAACACCCCAAACTACGATTCCTCAATTTTCTACAAAGAAATTCCTTATTTTCTAGAGCCGAAATTTCTACTCAAGGTTATTTATATTTATCGGTTATTTTCATGGTAATTGGTCTCTGGGAATTAATTGTTGATCTTAAATGAGAAAATAAAAGTTTTAATACGGGTAACTCTTTTCTAAGAATTTTGTTAGTAACTTCAAGCCTGTCAACATTGCGACAGGTGTCTTTTGGCGTTTAATTTCTTCAAGGCCAGTATGCCGAGTTGTAAATTGTTTTATGCTTGATTACTGCCTTAGTTACTCTGCATACGCACATGTTCTTTTGGTTGAACGATGACGTTTCAAGGGTAATATAAGAAATATTTGGATGTTGATGATTTCAAATCTTATAAGTAATAGGCAAGTGAAAAAACGATACAATTTCTAAACAAGACTTAAAGAATTGCGTTATATATTGTCCCACCTCCACCCACAATTCCACCACATTTTACAGTCACATACATACATACTAATATAGGCCTACATACATTAAGTTAACCCATTGGCTGCCACGCCATACAACCCGTGGGTTGCTCTCTACTACTCTACGCGCCACGTCTGAAGGATCCATGACCAAGTGGGACTTGCCATTGCTGACAAGTCCGTGCTGAAAAGGGGGAACTATGGTGCATTGCCTGAAACAGGCGCCTTGCGGCAAATTTTGGGCTTGGCGACTCTCCGACCCCGCGGCTTGTAAACCACGAGACCGAACAGCGCGGCCCGTGCAAAGGAGCTAGGGGAAAACAAAGGCGTGGCAGCCAACGGGTTAACTAACACGAACACAAATATAATACCAACAACAAATGATGATCCGCGCTGACATTTTGGAGATACCGACGACGTTTTGGTGTCCATCTTCTAGACGTTTTCTCTGCATTACCTAAATAAAGAGAAAACAATTCTTAGTAAGTGACATGCCAATAAAAGTTACATAATACAGATAGAAACAATAGTCAGGTTTATAAGCTCAAAGATTTAAAGATGCAATTTTTTACACTTAAAATCAAGCTTGCAATATTGAGAACTGTAAACAGAACAAAGCTCACTTGCTAGTCTTTTTTTCAAAATTCCGGAAGTAGACCGGAAGTAACCACAGCGTCTCAACCATTGAGCTGTCGTCAAAGTAAACCACATATTCGTGATCTCCATGAAATTTGGGGTCGATTAGGTGTGATTTTAACGAAATCCAAAATTTGGCCAAAATCGAGAATTTTCCTGAACTATATAGTTCAGGAAAATTTTCGAAACCGGAAGTACGAATACGTAAAAAAGATAACATGAACTTTACCACAAATTCGACGAGGATCACGATTATGTGGTTCTTTTGCTCCTCGAATGAATATTTACTGAACTACTGACTGAAACGAGCAAACCGGAAGTAGAAAAAAAAACTCATAGACTAAAATCTAACAAGTGAGCATTGTTGGAGGAATAGTTATCGTCAGTTTCCACTAAAAAAAATTTCCACACAACACCTGCCGATAAATGTTTAAAGAGATTTTCAAAGTAACTGAAACTGACTGTTTTGACAGCTGACAATTTTCGAAAAGCCATCTAGCGTTAGAAAAAAAGAAACGTCCAAGTAACACACTAACATGTCTTTTACGCACAAGAAGGGCCTGATTTTGGAATTATTACACAGACAGAGAGTTTTACGCAAATAGATTACTAGTGGACAATCTACGAAAATAAGTCAATTGTCCGGTACCTGGCCATAATCCCGTGGTGAGTGACTGCAGGTGTGTCACAGCAACTGAAGTGATCCAACTCGCCAGTGAAGCAAGAAAAGTTGTTTTGCAGCATAAGAAGCACTGAAGCAGTGAAGCTGGATGAGCGCAAGTCGGGAAGATAAGGATGGAGCATGATGAAAGTCCCTCTTCTGTCATGGACAAAATCCAGCAATAGCTCAAGGATGTCCGTGGGGATCTTGCGTGCTCTGTAGAAAAAATGTGTTACATTAATGAAAATATAAAAATTTAAAAAAAAATTTAAATCTTTACCTTTTCTAAGAAGCACACTGATTTTCATGATGAAAAAATCGTAAAAATGGAATTCACAGCAACCAACAGCATTACTCCACATTAATATAAATTTCCTGATGCTAAAGAAAGTGTCATGAAGTATTGCAGTAGCGGGGTGATAGGTGGTATTGATGCTTACCTTTATCATGCAGGTGATGAATTTAGTAAGACTTTCATCAAGCAGATCCGGTACATGTGCAATACACATGGCAGGTTATTCACTCCACACTCTTCATGTCACTGAAACTCTAAGTAGCAATGGGAAAAGGAAATTCTCTACATTATTTACAAATAGACATAAATTTACTTATGAGAAATTAAACTGTACCTTTCTCTTCTTCTTGCCTTCGAAACAGAAGTAAAAACATCCATAACAACAAACATGCTGTTGCAGGGTACACCACCAAAATTGTGAGATTCAGAAAAGATCCTATGGTTCATGTGCAAGGATACCTATGTTAAAAGAAAATCTTAAATTGTAATGGTCTGGTTGCAGTAATGGGAAAATACCTTCACTGGGCACATTTCTATTCCACTACATGTGGGCTTCAAACATGAGTTTTTGGCTTTTGACAACATGAGCGTCTAATCTGAGGGAAAGTGACTGAGTGCTAAGTCAACTTGTTGGAATGACAGACAGTATGCATCTAGAATTTGGAGAAATAAGTTGGTACAGTATAAAAATAAGGAAGCTATGTCAAGATAAACCTACATAAGTTACAAAGTTCAATTTGGTATATGAAATCACAGGAATATAAGTATTAATTAGCTGCAATTTGTTTCACCCTTTTCCCTTTTCGCCTCGTTTCACGATGTAAGAACAACATCGGCAACACTAGTGACATCTGGTAATGCGTTTTGAATCCTAAGTTGGTTGCACAGTCACAGCTCAAATTATTGGAGTTCTACATGTCGGGTATTTTTAATGTAAAAATGGAGTTCTACTGTCGTTGGAGTTCTACTGTCGCATACAAAGAAATTTTTAAAAATTATTTAAAATATCAGACAGTAGAACTCCAATAAGTCCCACCTTCAATGGATCCTTGGGACATGGCGCGTCGAGTAGTAGAAAAACAGCCTACGGGTTGTATGGCGTGGCAGCCAACGGGTTAACTATTATTGTATGTGTATGTTGTAATATATAAACTGTGGTGGAATTGTGGTTGGATGTGGGAAAATAAAACACAATTCTATAATATAACTTATTTGTTTCTCTATGAGTTAAAAAATATAATACAAACACTTGACTATTCCATGAACTCCAGACACTATATCTTACTGTTGTACCAAGTGTTCTCCAATGATAATACAGCGCATTTTCTCTTCATCTCAGAAATTCTTTCTTTTTCCCTCTAAACAGACATGTTACAAATATTAAAGACCATTAGTTTATCGAACAGTCCATAGAACGCCACAAACTGTTTCTGAGAAGAGCGGAAACTAGAGACAGCCTAATGGCTCAATAAGGATTGTAAAATCGTCGGTGCTAATGTTCAATCAGCCTATCCTATCAATTACCATTTCACACGACTAGCTATTACGATACCTTCGACATTTACCGAAACTGATCAGATACAAGAAGTAACCACATAAATAATTTATTTTTGAAAAATTTGAAAGAGGAACCAATCCATACCGAATGACTTGTGAATGGATAGACAAGGCAGATAATTCAGATAAATTTTGTAACGAATATGAACATGCGAATAAAATTGAAAACTGCATCACCGCGTGAATTAAAACAAGGCTGCTACGGTTAATAATACTTCTTTGGGGCTTCAGTGTAGTAGATTGGAGCAGCATATGTTGTAGTGTAGTATTTCGGCGCCTCAGTTTGGTAGCTCGGAGCCGAGTAATACTTTGGAGCCTCAGTGTAGTAAGTCGGGGCAGCGTAGGTAGTTGTGTAATACTCGGGGGCCTTGGTGGTGTAGGTGTAGTACGTTGGAGCAGCGTAGGTTGTGGTGTAGTACTCTGGAGCCTTGGTGGTGTAGTACGTCGGAGCAGCGTAGGTTGTGGTGTAGTACTCAGCGGCCTTGGTAGTGTAGTACGTCGGAGCAGCGTAGGTTGTGGTGTAGTACTCAAGGGCCTTGGTAGTGTAGTACGTCGGAGCAGCGTAGGTTGTGGTGTAGTACTCGGGAGCCTTAGTGGTGTAGTAGGTCGGAGCAGCGTAAGTTGTAGTATAGTACTCAGGGGCCTTGGTAGTGTAGTAGACTGGTGCCTCGGTGTAGTAAGCTGGTGCTGAATAATATTTAGGAGCCTCGGTGTAATAAGTTGGAGCAGCATAGGTAGTTGTGTAATAGTCTGCGGTCTTGGTGTAGTAAACTGGCGCTTCGGTGTAGTAGCTTGGGGCTGAGTAATACTTAGGGGCTTCCGTATAGTAGACTGGGGCAGCGTAAGATGTGGTATAGTATTCTGATGCCTTCGTGGTATAATATTGTGACGCTTCGGTGTAGTAGCTAGGTGTAGCGTAGGTTGTGGTGTAATAAACTGGAGCCTCGGTGTAGTATTTTGATTCAACGTAGTACGAAGGGGCAGCCGCTGTGTAGTAAGTTGGGGCTACGTAATACTTGGCAGCCTCAGTTGTGGTTGTGTAGCTCGGGGCAGAGTAGTACTTAGGCGCTTCGGTGTAGTAGCTAGGAGCAGCGTAATACGTGGTAGCCTCAGTGTAGTAAGATGGGGCAGCGTAGGTAGTAGTGTAATATTCTGGTGCCTTGGTGGTGTAGTACTTGGGAGACTCGGTGTAGTAAGTTGGGGCAGCATACGTGGTCGTGTAGTACTCGGGCGCTTTTGTGGTGTAGCTCGGGGCAGAGTAATACTTTGGCGCTTCGGTGTAGTAGTTAGGGGCAGCGTACGTTGTGGTGTAGTACTCAGGTGCCTTGGTGGTGTAGTACTTGGGGGCCTCGGTGTAGTAGGTTGGTGTAACGTATGTTGTTGTGTAGTAGGGCGGCTGCGTGGGGTAGTATTCCTTCGCCGTTGTGGTTTGGTAAGAATATCCACCGTACCCAGGAGACATCGGTACACCCGTGGTCGACCCAGCCATCAACGATACAACACCCAACAGCAGCACGACGCCATAATTAACTAAACAATTTATACATTTAAACATAAATTTTCAATTAGAACTGGAGAATTAACAACTAAATACAACATAGAATTCATTCACGACTAAAAAAAAAACATGAATATTTACCCATGATTGCGAACTGGTAATACGATGGAGAATACAGTTGGTGACCAATAGTGCTCTGTAGTTGTCGTGTCGGAGATGCTCACTCGACTGACGTCTACCGCCTTTTCTCTCTCCTTTTATACGATTTTTTCTCAGCCTGATTCACCTCTTAAGCCTTGCGGCTATTGAAACTACTTGATAATGAGATCTGCCATTCTCACCCTACCCTCTACACCACTGTCTGGCACTTTTACGTAATATTTCCGGTGACCTTCAAAAAATTCACTGGTTTTTTCTCTCTTTTTATTTGTTTAAATTTTTATCTCCCTCTCTTTCGGCTTCACACCAATATGACCCTGACTATATATAAATAAAGGCAGCAACTAGCTTTTCGTATGATCATCATTTAATTTTAGGTCGTGTAACATTCTCATACGATACTACTACTTTTTGGAACCAATTTTAATTAGACGTAATGTCAGTCTAGTAAGAGGAGAAACCAATTTCTATACTTGGAGTAGTAGATTCTCCATGCAATGCAATGTCTTGTCAAACTATCTATTTATATAGAGTAATCTTATATATACCTTAATAGAAAGTTAAATCCCATCGAAGTAATTTATTTACGACGTAATTAAAGAGGTTAATTCGTTCATTTCGATATCACTTTTCAAAATTGAATCTGATTGTATCTTTTCTGTGGACACCGGATTTTGATATTGGAATTATTATTTATTTTAGTTGCATCACTGCGTTCTAGTGAGTCGTTTTCGTAATTTTTAAACAAATTTCTTTTGCTTGTTTTAGATTATCTCAAAGTGTTTTAATCAATTTGGAAAAGGTCATTCTGTATTCCATATTATTTCATTTGACATAACAGTCGCATAATGTCGGGTATAATGTGCACCGAATAACCTTTTCAAAGGTGATTTAAAGACAAAAAAGTAGCCAATACAATACACTTTACCCCGCAAATTTGGGAAAAGCTCCGTTGTTAAGATTCCCTTGTTTTTTTATTTGCAATTGAATTATTCGCTTTATTTCTCTTCACTCTCAACTTTAAAATTAACACTTCTACTTTTCATTCGAGCGGTTTCGGGTAGTACTTCTGCTCAAATTTTGTAGAGTGGCCTCGTCGACAAGAAAGGACTGAAAGATATAAAAAAAACACTCGTTACAGATTATACACAGTTATATATATATAAAAAAAAGATTATGTATCAAATTACGGTATCGACATTAAGTGTTTCTCTGTTTTTGCAAACACGGCAGTCTAGAACCGATTCAAAATAATTCTTCAGATTGCAAGTGCATCTTTGGCAATCAGCTGGGCGGGTTGTCATGGCCACGCGTTTCACCCAGACATTTACAGCTCGTTTGCTGTCACCGGAATTTTTGCGCTGTTCGCGCAAGCGAGACACGGCGAAGATTGTCCCTAAAATTGGAAAATAAATAAAAATATGTCTACAAGACAGTTTAAAAGGTGAGTCTTTACCGTTGGTCTCAAGGGCGACAGGGGCACACATGCCTAGCAAAGAATGTGACAATCTAGCTTGTCGACGAAGATCTGCATCGCCGATCAATCGACCTTTGACCTCTTTTGACGTGAATCCCATTGTAGCATCCAGTCCTTGGGAAAAAGAAAAACAATTTTGGATAAAGCTGCTTGACATGAACCGTTTTAATGGTGTATATTTACCGAGGAATTGCCGGCTTACGTTTGCCTTTATGAAACGGAATTCCGCATTCGTCAGAACATGAATTGTCACATCTTGTTCGAGTAGTGACTGCGAAGTTATTTCATGGGCCTAAACGGAGAGGGGATTTAATCAAAATCAGAAAATAAATACACTTTTAAAATATGTATCAATATAATTACGCGATCAGATTCGCAGCTAGAGCAGGGTAAAAGGATGAAAGTCTTTGATACTCCCGGCCTGAAGTTGAGCTTAGAGGCCAACCGCAATGCGTCCATAATTCCAGCAGGCCCGTTTCCTAAATTGAAACATTAGATTTCAAATGATAAAGTGTGTTCGTAGGATCTGTGTACCAAAGGGAAGGTTTTCGAAAAGATTAGCAGTATCCTTAGCAGCAACGAACTCTTGACCGTTAACAGTACGGACTCTAGGACTGTCATATGGAGCTTTTCCTATTGATAAAAATTTTGAATTATTCAAGAAAGTGGAAGCGCTTAATCATACTAATTCCGGCTTACCACCAAAGACGATCAGCGAATAACGGTTTTTGGTAACTTTCTGTGTAATCAGTTCCTTCTCAAGAGTGTTGATTAGCGATGGCAAGAATCGGGCTGACGTGGCATCCGGCTCATTACATTTTTTCAGATCAAGTAGAACAACCACATCAGATGATGGACGATTGAGCTTATCCGCGTTGATATTCTTCACGTCTCCTTCCGAAAGCAACTCATTGTCCAACTGGCACCTGTATAAAAAAAAAGTAAATTACGTCATCTAACGTCTAAAGGTCTAACTTCTCCGTATGTATTACCGGACGCATTGCGAGGGAATGCGGAGCAGCACACCTTTAGCAGCACAAGCCGAAGCGTAAGCAGCCGCGGCATGACAACCGTCTTGGGCATTCCCTCTGGGGCGAGACTTGATCAGGCACATTTTTAAGTAAGGTGATGGGTCAATCACCGATAGACACTTTTTCAATGTAGACCTATATATACAAAGGATTAAATAATAGAGGGAAATAATATTTATGGAATTTGTATGCAAACCTTTGGCTCTGGAAAAAGCTAGCGCAGATCTCAGTCAGACCATCGTCCGACGGAACGCTTTTACGTGCAAAATTGTCAACAGTCTTGCAATCTTTTTTAGATGAGACATCCCAGGAACGAGCCAAAGAAGTTAAATCCAAGTCCACGACACGATTCGGCCGAATAAGATCGGTCGTTGGCTCGTTATCCATGGTACCCAGCAATCCAGCGACTTTGTTGTTGTACCAACCTGTAAAAGGACAATTTTTAGCAAACATTTCGCTAACACATTTTTCCTAAATTACCAGATAATGTAAAAGTGCAGGAGTCATAAGCTGCGATGCATTCCAGTCGAATTCCTTTTGCGAATGATTCGATGACAAATTTCCCATTTTCGTAAAAAGCGGCAGTGTCACGGTTAGTAGAGGAACCAAAAGACGGAAGCATTTGGCTGATTCCATTAGCGCGTACGGTGCGGTTGGCTAGATCTAAATCCCACTGAACATCATCAATGATCAGCTGAAGGACTGAGGCGTAAGGCTTTCCGCGTGAGCTGACATATTGCACAGCTAGTGTAAAGTTGTTTGTTAAAAAGTCTCGGGCGAGGAGATACGTGCAAGGTCCAACAAAATCAAAGTGTTGGCCATCGAACGTTGTAAAGTGCTGAAGTCCAACTAAGTGAGCAGAACCTGCACATATGAAATATTTCAAAAAGTTAGTAAGAATTGATTTAAAAAATTATTTAATCATGTTATACTCTTAAACGGAGGTAATAAACTTGACAGTTGTTGTTGCCTAGGTAAGTAGGAGAAAACCAGGTCCATTGTGCTGGTGTTGGAAGACTTGAACAGCGACAACAGTGAACGGACTTTCTGAATCTCGGGCAGTTCATGGAAAAGTGGAGTTTCATCCAGACTAATCCAAGGGAAGGGCAATTTCTGTTCCAGCTCAATTGATCCCAATTCCGGATTGAAACGGAACATGGTTTTTTGTAAAGTGTGTCTCATTTGTGCATCTGTGACCGTCTGTCGCCATAACTCTGCTCCTCTTTCGCGCAGCAACGCCACCAGATCGTACATTTTTTGGTTAATGCCAAGATGGCTGTAGCTCCACTGAATAAAAGCGATGAATTTCTGCCAGTTTTCCGCTCCCTTCTGTAGTTCGGGATTTTGCATCAAGAATCCTTGATAAATCACGGCAATCTCCGATTTGATTTTAATGATCCAAGAAAGGTAGTCATCCAGGTCCAGGTATTTTTGTTGGAGAAACTGGCCTGCACGAATCACGTATTTTCGTACTCTGGATGGCCAGTCAGTGCTCTGCATGTCTAAATAAAACTGCTTGAGGTCGTCCAGTAAAAGCGAAAGCTTTTGAAAGTAGGATGACCCGACAATAGCTTCTCGATGCTTGTAAAAGTAATCTGTAATCAAAGAGGAGAGGGAATATATTTGTAAAAATGTTCGTTAAAGCGTTCTTCAAATTAGTTTACCCAAGACTTCTTTCATCACATTCCATGCTGCTGCTTCAACGGTGACAAACCCGCGTAAAATAAGAGGGCGGATAACTTGATATACGTCATTCCAAGAGTTCTTTAATAAAGTACGCAGCGGTACTCCAATTTCAGGCATCGACTCCCAGAAGCTCTTCTGAAAATGTTTGACGAACTAACAACGAAAAAAAACAAAACAAAATTAAATACAAATTAATCAGTAACAATAATATTAAACATTACGCGATCGTATTCTTCTGCGATTTTGCGGAAGACTGTGCTGATTTCTGCTAACACTTTAGAAGATCCTGCGGTCGGCCATTTCCACTGCTCTCCCATCCAAGTTGTTACGGTCTCTGATAATGCACTGAAATATTGTTCCACGTAGGCTAGCCAACGACTAAAGCTGTCATCCTCGTTGGTGAAGGGTTTTAAAATCCGATTGCCCGTCTTCTCAATGAACGTGACGAAACTCTGAGCGTAGGAGCCGAACGGCATATCTTGAACAATAGCTCCACCCATTTCAACAACAAGTTTGGCGAAGAAAGCGTTAGAGTTGTAGCCATCGACGATGTTCTGTTTCATCAGTTCAGCATCCTCCTGAAATTTGTCGATCTCTTCGCTAAAATTAAGCAATGCAGTGTCCAGCACAATCGCAATATCATCTCCGATTGTCAAAATGGAGCCGACCGTCTCGGAAAAGGAACTCAGCACGAAGGCTGACACCCACTGATCAGCCGTCGATGCGATGGAACCTCGAACCCGACCCACTCCTTGGTACAAACGATTTTTCCAATCAGTCGGCCATTGAGTTTTGGATGTTACCAAACGCGAGTGATTCAATCGAAATGCAAAATCAATGAACGGAATGCGTTCCTGTTCTTCCGTGTTGAAAAGCTCAAAAATCGCTTGACGCCGATCCGGCATTCCGGCTTTCATATGGAGTCCCTACATTCGATAACAAGAAAATTGAGCAAAGATGTAAATTCATTAATCAATTGGGACTCGTTTCTCACCTTTTGATTTTCTGGATCAAACTGAGCTACAAAGTGGGCGTAAGGAATGTGGTTGCCAAAAGAGAACTCGGCGGTCCTTGGCATTCCATCGTCCTGCTGAATTTCATACGATAGGAGGGAATTATTGCCCGACTGAGTAAACTGGCCGAGATGCCTTAGCGTCATCGCTGGAGACGAGGCAGTGAATATGATTTTTTTATCTTGTTGATCAACTGTGAGTCTGTGCTCGAGGGCCATGAGTTCCGAGTCGGTGTTCGAGTGAGAGAAAAAGTGCGTCAACTGGGCACGGCCGGTGGCGGTGCGCTCATACTCCAGTGTCTGACGAAGTTCTAACTTGGTGGCTTGATGAGTCATATTCATGTCGCACCGGTAATTACCACTACGAGAGGTGACTACAGTGTCAATCAAAAGATTTCGCTTTGGTTCGTTGGAGTACTGGATTTCCGTGTGCATAGTAAGTGGATGCTTTGCACTGCGATGGACTTCGGTAAGGATCGCCAATTCTTGCGGCAAATTTCCTAAACAAGCAAAATTTTAAGTATTATTTCTCCACTATCTATCTATTCCGTAAGCTATAAAATATTTACCTTGAGAGAAGGCGACTTTTACGCGATTAGCTTCAACGTCCCTTGTCTTGGTGGTATTTTCCCACGTGACGGTAACCTTTGCCACACTTTCTCTTCTCTTCAAATCCCAAACAATTTCGCTAACGGCTCGCAAATTGCGTTTTGTATGGCGCATCGTTCCAGTAAGACCCAGGCTGCGTACGGGTGTGATGAACGTAGTCGTCATGACGTAATCATTTGCTGCTGCCGTGGTCTTGTTTTCAATTTCAATGTCGTAGGCAATTTTGGCGTCCGGCCTCCAGCGGAATTCAGTTCCGTGTCGGAAAACTCCGTCGGGGAAATCGTAACGGGTAGAGAAATCGATGGTTCGATACGGAGAAGATAGCTTGACAACATGTTCTTGACCAGTGAATGTTTCTTTCTCTAAAACCTCGGCACGCAGAGTAAACTGGTTTCGGCTTCCAATTTCATAAATCTCTAAAATGCGATGCAAACTTCGCGGCAAATTTTCACCGTCTTGGCCTCCACTGTACTTGAAATGACGGCCAAAGGCAAATCCCCCAGAGAACAATGTTCCGCTGAACTCTAAGCGGCCATCCTTCGATTCGTGGCCGGCCGATGATTTGTCGGTGGAATTGTAGGCAACTTTAATCTTTTCAGTGAAATTGTGGCTGATTGTGATTCCCGATTGTGTTACAGTTGGGCTAGACAATCGTGAGTAGCGGATGCTTGCTTCTGGTACCTTGTTCCACGATGACTTAACCTGCAATGACCAAGAATACTAAAAAGACGTTCTTTTTAAAAATGGATTATTTTATAAAGATTTACCTGAACCAGACCATTGACGTTTTTCTCTGGAAGGACGGAAACTCTGTCCGTTTCCTCTCGGAAAACGCTAATGCCTAGCATGTAACCACCCGACCATTCCAGCACATAACATCCGTTAAACCGAGGGTTAACCGGATCTCTACCACTGTCGGTATGGAAGTTTAGAGAAGCCATCGGCAGCCACGGTTTAGTTGTTATTACTATAAAATTAGATATTGAGATATATGTAAATAAGAACGTCACTTTATTATGATAAATGACACATGATAAATGACACTTACTGTTAGTTTTGGCTCCCATGGAGCTGAAGCTATTAAACTTGATGTCCATGCCGACGATCACGATCCTGTCTGCCACTTCGGCGTTGACCTTAAACTCGACGGGCTGGTTACGAGCATCTACAGTGACGTCGACGACGAGTGACGGTTCTTTCGACCACGGAGTAATCAGTTCAATGACAGAATTTCCCAGCTGCTTGGCAATCTTCTTATTATTAAATTTCAACTCGATCGGGTTCGAAGCGCCCCAATCAACTCCTAATTGCCCCTTGTAGTGGACGTCATCTATCGATAGAGAACCGTATGTGCTGTACAAGGTCTTGTCGTGAACGGCCTCGTAGTGAATCTTGTGGTTGAAAAAACTGGAAATATCCTTAAAATCCACATCGACGTCGAGTAGCCATTTTCGATCGGAATCAGATGACAATGTCGTATTCCATGAGTATTTGCTCCATCCGCTGCGCTTGAATTTGGATTGAATTCCCCATTGAACGAGTATCGGATCCCAAACGGCAGAAGTATCGAGGCTTACGTCGCTGTACTTGCCATCAATGGCGAATTTGAAGGCAAACTGGAAAAACTGCAGGACTTCCACACTTGTATCAATGGATATGCCACTTTGATTATCTTCGACTAAACTTGCTCGAAGTTTACCCGAGACGGGCTTCGTGTCAAGATTCACCAAAACTGTGTAAGATTTGCCGGTGTTGGATGCCGATATTTCTGCCATTTTGAAGTCCGCCAACGGAGTAGTGAGTGACATCAAACCAGTGAATTTTTCGGACGTATCAGAATTAAACCGGAACGCCCACACGTCCTCCTGTGGTTCAGCATGGAGAGTCAGTTTCAAATCGATATCAATCTTCTCCAAAGTGGATAAATCCAAGTTGTAACGAACTTGTAAACTGTTCGTCTGGCTTTTCTCGTTCCAAGAAGCCAATAGTTCAGCTGCTACTCGTGGATCAGCGGATTCCCAAGATAGTGTCAACTGTTCGTAGTCATAAGGTGTTTTGAGCGTTAGTTGGGTCGACACTGGTATCGTATTCTCCTCCGGCCAATCAAAGGTGCCCGTCAGTTCTGAAAGATTTTCGTTGATAAACAGTTCAGCTGTTATAGAAGTTGACGAATCGATCGACTGCTCGTAGCCGACGGTCAAGTTGACATTCTTAAACGATGAAAAAGGCGTAGCTATGTTGGCCGTCAATTTGGCAGGAAGCCAAGCAGCGTTCAATAAAATTAGTTGAGAGTTGGTAAGGCGTGCTTCACCAGTCACCAGTCTTTCCCAGACGTTTTCGTCGTCTTCAGAATTCACAAAGGTGATATCAATTTTCCATGGAATGCGGTTAAATCCTTGCAGATTTGTTGACACTATTCCCTTGACTAGAATCTTGTCGTCCTCCACAGCCCAAGTCGAATTCATCCGAATGCTCATCGCCTTTGGCTGATATGGAGTTTTCCTGGTTATCACTATGTTGGCATTTTCACTGAGAAACTGCAAGCGCAAAAACATATACATTTAAAAATATTGAACGCGTCTAAGTAATCAAAGTATTTTATACGTTAATGCTTCCTCCGACTGTCATGGTATGATTATTGTACACCGCCTCCAGTTTTGGCAACATCTCAGAGTTTTCATTGACAAGTTTAGCCTTGAGTATCAGCCGCTGAAGGATTTCCAACGGACTGACGACTTTGAACTCAAAGTTGGTCGTGGTTTTCTCCATAAAGTCCTCTAACTGTTCCGCTGAGCTCAAGTAATGGATACGACCGGATAACTAAAAAGCAACAAATAAAAAAATTATGAATTTCACCCAACACATCTAGTGAAATTGTAAAGATTTTTATACTGTATTCTCATGGTTAAATCCTTTCCATTTGGCACCTGCTTCGAAAGCCAGTTCTATATTGGCTTCATCAACAATCTTCTTGAGATAGCGAATTCGAATTTCTGATTCACTCAGTCGTTCTATTGGCGTCACTACGTTCAAAGAAGCGACAAATTGTCCATCATCCTGTCACCGAATTTTGAATGGTTATTAATTTTACTTGCGCTAAACTTCAATAGACTCTCACCGTTGTTGTCACTAAACTGTTTAGACTATAGAACTGCTCGCCTTTTGACAAACTGGTTGTCGTCTTGAAATCCATTAAGCCCTTGGTCTCGTGAGTGATATTGATCGTTATTTTCGGACTATCAGCAATGTCAAGAGTAGCCATGATGTCAGTCGAGGAACCATGTTCTATTTCGGCCATGGATCCGTTGAGGCTAAATCCAATCTGAAAGAAAAATGTATGCATGTGTAATTATTTTGAGACGGACTAATAAATAGAGCTCTTATACCCGATTCGACGGATAAGTAACAACGATCACAGTGCTGGCAGACGGAAGTTCAGAAAGATCAACATTTAGCTTTAATCTGGTTCCGTAATTTTCATGTTTGGGAATCGACGTTTTGAGGTCAGCCGATATGTCACCGTTGATTGCGGACTCAGCTTCGAAAGTTGTATTAAACGTTACGTATTCCACTTCATTCCATCTGGTTCCCAAGTCAAGCTTGAACACCTGTAAGCAATAAGTTAAATAAGTCTATGCGCCTTCCATTAATTCGGTCTTAATAATTATTACGTAAGGATCGACAGAAGGTGGCGCGAAAGATCCGTCGACGGAGAAGTTTCGAAGTTGTTCAAAGGGAGTTTTCACATGAAAACGCCCTCGATGATATCCTTCGCTAAAAATGTCTGCAGAAACATGAATTCCAACCGCTTTTTCGGGCCAGTTGATTTGTAAATCAAATGAAGGTTTCTTATCGTCAGCAGTGTACTGAGAAGACAAGCCAATCACGGCATAAGTGGGATTAGGGGTCGTCAAAATTGCTGTCGCTTCCCAGCGCTTGTGCGATCCGGGATTTTCTCCTGTAAGACATCATGAGATAGAAAACTAAGAAATTCGTATTCTTTCGATGGTTTGGTTATACCTTTGACCACGGCTGTGTACTTGAGTTCGTTTAAAATCAACGATCCTCTGGTTTCGAAGAGTTGGGCCGAGTCCCATTCCGTATTGTGATGGAGCTCAATACTAACTTGCTTCAGCTGCGGAAACGGTGTCGTCAAACTCGCATTACTTTTTATCATAAACTGACCATCAACACTCCACTCGAAATTCGTACCAAATACTATTTCCTGATTCTTTGCCCACTGTAAAATAAAGTCGCGTGATTTACGTTCGACTCAAACGCACAAGGATGTAAGAATAAATACCTGAATTTTGACGGAATTCTCCAATACTTTAGGCATAAGTTCACCTTTGGCTGCGATTTTAAAGTTTTCAAGTTGGTCGAAGCTACTTTTCAAATCAAGTGTCACTTCAGCGCTTTTTGAAACCGAGTTTTTCTCAATTCGAGCATCCACACCAACTTCAAAATGGCTGTTTGTTCCCCACTTTGAAGTCAACTGGGTTTTATGACGCAGATTATTAGTCTCCGACCTGAAGGATTGAAAAAAAAAGTTTAAATGTTACATTTTTATATGATATCGAAATGTTTTATCTATTACTTGAAAAGGGCCTTGTTGGATTTCCATCCATCAAAAGGAGTTTCTAGAACTATCTCATTCATCAATGCGCTTTCCGTCCGGACTGAAGCAGCTAGAAAGCTTATGGTTTTCCTTGATCCTAAATCAACAGTGCCAGATAGGGAACGGTTGTTTTCTAAAAATTCAGATAAAAATATTTTATTAATGCTTCTGATTGATTTGATAATAAAATTATGTACTCTGGGTAAGAGCGGCGAAATTTCCTCTGATAAATGAGCCAGGATAACTGAGAATGACGGCACTTGTCCAGTCTCGAGGATTAAGATTAGAAGGTTCGAATGTGGTTTTGATAATGAGTTTCTTTTGAGGATTGCGATTGGGGTCCCACTGCACGTCCAGAGAGACATCACGGCGTCCGTTTGTTGCTACATCTGTGCTAAAAACACTTCTAACGTCCATGACCCTAAAACAAAAGTATCGTCCATGATTTTCCTTGTTTTTTAGTCCGTTAGTTTAGCCGGAAATATTCATACTTGTCAACGTGAATGTCCAGAGTTCCTTTCTTGCCATCTGGAAGATCCTTCCAGTAAGCATCAGCAGTGTGAAGATAGTTTAAGTAACCAATTTTAGTAGCGATCTTTGATTCTTCTTTGGTTGGGTTTTCTTGCAAGACATAGAACGAAACCGCGTCTTTGCCATAACTCGACTAGACAAAGGAAAAATTTAAATGATTCCAATTTTTGGTTAATTGATTTTAAACATACTTGCACTTTAGCTTCTAAAGCAGTGTGATTGGTTTTATAGGTATAAACGAATTCGGTTGGATATATAGTTGAACCGGTTACTTCCACAGTCAGTTGTTGAATGGAGTGCGTACTTTGTACTTGGTTATCGTACATACTGCTTAATTGGAAATCCGTGTCTTGTCCCCAAATTCCGTCAGCGTCAACCTAAAATTTATAATTTGTTTAACATTACAGGATTCAATAAGTTATAAGCAACAATTGAATTATACCCTGTAATTATTTTTAGATTGCTCCTGGATTTTGGCATTCAATTTGATGACCGGTTGTGATGGCAGAGTTAAATTGAAAGCACCGCTAGCTTTCAGCAATACGCCTGGGGTTTTCACAAACAGCAATCCACACTGGAGCTCCTTGTCTAAACAAATAAGAAAATTTAAACTTACGTAACGTTTTAATAAATACTACAATTAAAAATGCTACCAGGTGCGTATCTTCCAATAAAAAGCGAATCCGTCTTGTAATCGGTCTGTTCATGCCCGATAATCAAACCGACATTGAGCCCCTTGGCTGGCAGAGTCATCTCGAAATGACTTTTCAATTTCAAATTCTGACTCAAGCCGACAGAATAACTGAATCCTTGGTGAATCGTTAAAGAATTGCGATTATCACGAGGCATCGGTCCGATGTTCATCATCAACACGTTTTCGAAATGCCCCAGTCCTCGTTGCAATCTCCAGTTACCGACGAAATTTCGATTCGGATATGCGGATGGTTCCACTCCCAGGTGTATATCCAACTGCCGAAATCCTTGCGAGGACTCTTTATTCATTTTGATCTGGTGATTACAGAAGTATCGAAGATTAGACGGCGATTAGTTAATATAAAATTAGATCCTTGTACTTCGATTTGAATCCTCTCTGGGCGGGTTTTGGGATTGGACGTGTAATCGACGGTGAAATTGGATACATGCGACTTTTCATCCATTAAGTAATAGCCTTTAGAAACAGTGCTCCAGCTGCCTATCGTTGAATTGAGGCCCAGTTCATAATTGCGCTTCCCTTGTTTCTCCGTCAATTTAATGTTTCCTATTATCAATACAAATTTAGGTGATAAAGCTAATAAAGATAAGTTTTTCCAGTCTTTAGGTTGTTTACCATCAAGATTAACTAATTTTTTGTTGCTGAGGATCAAAGTCAGTGTGGGCTGATAGCAAATCACAGCAGATTGCTTGGAACAAGCAGATCGATCCAGACCAGCCTTCACTACTAGCAACTTTTCTTTGGTATCGCGCATTAAAGACGCTTCAATTTTTTTCGTCTCCTCCTTCCATACGAACGTACCTGAAGAAATCATTTATTTATTCGTAAAAATAAAATCAATAGTTCTAAAATTGTAATTACCTTTAGTTTCGTAATTTCTGCTAGGAAGCATTAAGTTAAATTCAAGAAAGCCGGAATCAGATTCTTTATATTCAATTCCAGCTTTGAGTCCAACTTCCTTCGACTCTTTTGCTCCTTCTGGGTGGAAACTCAAAGTCCATGATTTGATAGCCTAAATTCAACATAAACATGACTATGATGATCACTGCACATTTTCCGCAAGCTTATTGATGACTAGTGAAAATATGGATACCTCGGTATTTTCTACTTTATGAAGGAAACGATATGACGTTATTGCTGGATCGAGTTTGGTCAATTCGATACTCAAATGGCTGGGTCCGGTCAATGGGAAATATGCTAAGCTCTCCTGTTCCGATGCGTTCGGGTAGCCCACTTTGGAGCAAATCTGCAGGCCGAGATAGCGCTGGGTCAGACCACCTGTGCAATCTGACATTTCCACTCGGTTCTCGACTATCCCATCCAGGGATGTCTTAACATTACGATGGGTAAGCGTAAGATCACTCCTTTATGGTAATGACAAAAATTAGTGATGTAAATAACGATCGGTGCAATTTCAACTGAACTAACTTGAACGTAATGATCTCGGCTTTCTCTTGTGGAAAATCTATTTGCAAGTCGAATAACCTCAGTCCGTCAAGCGAAAATTTACCAGAAGTGCTCACTGAACTGTGAAGAGTTGTCTCCAACGTCACTCCGGCTAAAAACAGACCAACAAATTTACAATATCTGTTGATCATTAAAAGAAATCAATAAATCATACTTTTTACAGCAATAGCATCGACAGTCATCGCTCCGTTGAAGATAACTGCCGCGCTGGGATGGACCTTCCAGACGACTTCTCCTTTGCCACTTGAAAAAATTGATTTCAGATCCGTCCGCATGTTCCCGCGGATCTCAGCAACCACCTGACCCTGTGCCACCAAGTTGAGAGGCAAACCGACACCTAACGGTATAGTGTGAGTCGAATCGATGTACTGGGACGCGAAGCTAAACTGATTTTCTTCGCCGTTCATCAAATTGTGGAGTTTCGAAGTAGGATTGAGTTTTCGGAAGCGTTCCAAAATCTCGTTGCGACCTTCCCAGTGTCCATACCCTATTTCATTTCCGAAGACCTTCATCGACATTGACATCTAAAAATTTATAATTGATAAGTAATATATGAATATCATAATTTAATGTTGCAGAATGCGTTTGCGCTCTTCTCCTTACCTCTGGTTCATCTGTAAAGCGGCTTGCAGCATCGAATTGCTCGCCCATCACTTTGAGCTTTCCAGCATCTGGCTGGTTAGGGGAAGATGGAGTCACTTTTCTTTTGGAGCGCAATGATTCCAAAATGTATCCTACTTCCTTCTGGTGGTAAAGACCACCTGGACCGAAAAGTGACTCGATATAAAGTTCGAATCCCTCCATTCGCCCATCAAACTAAAAGCAAGAAAAGATTTGAGCCGTTCAAGAAAACGATAATTCTTTTAGAAAATCTGTAACATACCTCAAGCAGATTAACAGATTGGCCGAAAATATCAACAGTCAAATTAAGCGATGCCGAACGAGGCAAGTAAGAATTTGGAGAGAAAACGATGTTGCTTTCCAAGCTAGCGGCTAAATAAAAAACATACTAAGTTATGAGTGAACTTTTATAAATTTGACTTCATCGTTTCCCTACCAGCGTTGTACTGGTCAAGTAAAATCGACTTCTCGTAATTCCTAGAGAATTTCCTAGCATCTGTGTCAAATTTTTTAACCATGTTCTGATCAAGAATAAGACCTTGAATTTCCAACTTGGATGGCAGAGAGGTGGTAGCCAAGTTGTTCAAGTGAGTCCAGATGAAAGAGCCAACTAAATTTGAAAATAATGATTTAGAAAAAATTGTGGTGAATCTCTATGAAATATTATAAACCTTGATTGACTTCTTCACGATTTAAAAGATCCTTGATGGTTAAAAAGGTTTTATAATCAACACACTTCATCACTCCTAAGTAAGCAGCAATGCGGATCTCAGAATCCTCACTGTTCTCAGCTAGAATTTCCATGGCGGCATTCCCTCGGATGTGGCACGGAATGTCACTACATTTAAATGTTTTAAATTTTCTGTCCAAAAGTTGCCCTTAATGAATTACCCACCTGAAAGCTTTGAGAGCAGTTATTCGAACTTCAGTGGGATTGTCTTTTTCTTGAAAGCATTGTTTGACAGTGTCTAGATGATCTCCCGAAATGGCCACTCCAATATTTGATAGAGATTTCAACGCAAGTATGATCTAAACAACAGGATTTTAGCGCCTACAGGTAAACAACAAATTATTTGGTGAACGGTACCTCCTCGCGCTCATCTCTTGATCTGGTCTGACAGGAATTTCCCAATTGCTTGCTGAGTTTACCGACCAATAGAAAGACTTCACTGACGCAACCAGTAGCGCAAACTTTTTTCGCCATTGACGCAATACTTAAACTGATTCGACGAGAAAAGGCTGCATTATCTAATAGCGGCAAAGCAGCATTCAAGTGCTTGCCTGAGGGCCTAAAAGAGGAATAACATCAATTATTAATAATTAAAATTGCATTCTAAAACCCAACGTACCTAGGGATAAAAGCAAGCGATGTAATCCACCGGTCGATCAAAGCCTCGTCCACTTTTCCTTTGGTGACTTCGTCTCTCATTGCTGCGATCGCATCACTCGTAGCCGCACTAATCAATCCGTTTAACAAGTGTTTTCGACTGCAAATAATTTAAAAAAATGTCGTTTCAGTTTTCTTTAAAGGAGATTGTACTATTTTAGTTTTATTAACTTACGCAGCTTCGCCATCACGACACATGGCATCTGCTTCGGTCATTAGCTCGCTTAACGCCAAATAATCCATGGTTCTCAAAGACTTAACTAATCGACCGAAAGCTCCGGCTGCCTCACTTTCAACTCCTTCCTAGATTTTCCAAATGTTTCAGTCGCAACTCTTTGATGAGACGGCTTTTTGTTTAAACGTACCTCGGTATGTTGGCACAGGCTCTGCAAAGTTAATGGCAAAGTGATTGCCGAATCAGAACCACTGCTACTGCTTGTTCTTGAGTGTTGAAAAAGAAGTGAAGACCTCTTCCGAGGTTTGATTTCATTAGCAACCGAGTCACTGTTTTCGATCTCATCAATTGGAAATTGGTCAATAAATTCCATTGACTGTTTGACTTTGGTAGAGGCGCCAGATCCCTCATTAGAAAATGGGCGAACGAGATGCTTTTCTTCGCATCTGTATTGAGTAATTCGATGAGAAGCGATTGTCTGCTCGCACCAACTGGTCGAATTCGTCAGCGGAATAGATTCAAAACCCTGCCAATGTTTAGATAGTTAAATTGTGCATGCTAAATGCTGATGGCAATCAAGATGTTACGCACCGCCCCAAAGAATCGATAAGGTACGCTAGATAGCGCATCAGATAATCCATAACGATTAGTGCAGGAAGAGAAATCATGAGTTTTCAACACTCTGATAGCGTTTGCATCTGCACCATCAAACACGTAATCGACTTTGCAGCTTCCCATAACATCGGTCTGCATTTGGATAAAAAATAATACAAAAGTTTCGATTATATTAACATATAATATAAAATGAAAAGAACTGTATGATAATTTCCTTACATCTAAACTTTCGTGATTCAGGTCGAAGCGAGGCATGGTATTTTGAAAGGAGGATAGAATGCCCCGTTTGATATTGACACTCCATACTGGTTCGTCAACTGATGGACATATATTGGGCACTCCACCATCGTGGAATGTGAAAGACAGATCAAAGAGCTCAAGCGCCTCCTTGAAAGCCTTTTCTCCGGGAACGGTCGATTTACGCGTCTCGTCTGCCAACTCCGAGTCTTGCAGCGACACATCTCTAACCTATTGCGTCAAACATTCAATTATTTCAAAATATTTATGTTCCATTTTCGTAAGCAAAACAGAAACACACACAATAAAAAAAAGTAGATCATGCGGGCACCACCCTCTGGGCCTTAAATTATTTAGACAGCATTCATTTAACAATGAATTATATCTGTCATAATCTACAAAGGAATTATAAAGCTGTATTGGAAAGGTCATTCTCTAGGGATATTCCTTATTTTGCTGCAATAGCATCCAGGAAGTGCCGAGCGATTTTTTTAAAAGCTAACAGCTAACTAGCTGATTCAACGATAAGCAAAAAGAAAACATACTCTCAAGGTCCAGTCACAGGGGGTATGGACATCAAAGTGAACTTTAGCCGTCAAATGAATCCGGGACTCCTTAGACTCGCTAACACCATCCACAGACGAGGCCACGTTAACTTCATAGCGGTAAGAGTAACTTTTTCCAGGACTGTAGCGGAATTTTAAAGATTCTAAAATCGAACAATGCAAATAATTACGGCATGAATTGAGATCTAGTTACTAACAAAATTGCTGAGTCACACTCTGCACACTAACTTACTAGGGCATTCTGATTTGGAGCACGAGGCTAGTCTGCTTCCGGGAGGGACAGCTGAACACGGAAAAAAATGAAAAAATGAAAATGTTTTAGACATGAGAAACTGCAAAATGCTAAGGTGATTTTTTGCTAACCGTTGACGTGGCAAACAAAGAAAATGATTCCTAGCACATACGAAAAAAAGCTGAAAAGTTTCATTTTTCGTTCACAATACTCGCATAACTGTTGCTATGACACGCCAGTGATTAAGCTTAATTCCTTTTTTTAACGACACTTAAAGGAGCGCCAAGTATAGGACACAAATTAAGGTGAATTGTAAGAATAGAATGCAAGCGTTAAAAAACAGCTTGTTAAAACAAATCGGAAAACAGAATAGTTCAGTCTTGCAGCTGTACGCGAGTATGCGGTAGTGGCTAGAAAGATACTAAAGCTCGTCCCCAAAAAAGAGCAAAGCTATCCCTTTATCAGTTTAGAAAATGACATTTGACCTCGTGATAAGACTAAATGCGGATTGGCCGGCTTCCTTCGATGTTCTCGACTGAAGAAGATGGTTGGGTAGATGCTAGGGGATCTGGGAAAAAACGTGCTATCAGTTGAGGGAAATAGTCGGGCGTATCAGATTCCGGTATGATGTGGGTGGCCTCCTAGTAGCCTTTGAATAAGCCTACGCAGTGCGAAAACTCAGTTTTCATTCAACGTTTCGTCTCACACATTTCATGTAAAGTAAAAACATCTGCAGAACACTGCTGGGTATATAGCTATACACATTTTTTATCAGATATCTCCTGTGGCCATCAGAGTCTGCATAAGGTCTGTTTACGCATGAAACATTTTTTCAACTTACTCTTTAAACGGGATAATTATTTCGTTACATTTGGATATCGTAGCAACCGTTTACGGAATGTTATAAACAAACAGATGCACGCATACATGTCAAAAACAGGAATTCATTAGGGCCTACAACTTGGATATGTTATTAATCTTTTAAAGACACATCTGCTTGAAGGACTAAAGAATCTTCTTTTTCACACATATGAAGAATGAAAGTTAAATGTTACAGCAATAGAATTTCAAATAAAAATGAGATAAACCTGTTATTTGTTCAATGAATTGTGTGCATTGAAAAGCATGCTTCAGCAGCAGCATTCAATACAAATTTATCTCCAATTAAGTGATGTTATGACTTTTCAAGTTACTCGTCAGCCAAAAAGCTTTCTTATACTATTTTGGTTCATTTTCATAAGCTTCAAAGCCAGTTTTCTTTTAGATAGAAGAAACACTAGTAGGGGGTGGAGGGAACAAATTAATAAACTGAGTAGGCCTATTTGTGAGAATAACATTTGTTAGTTACCAAAAATGTTTTTTTTTGGGTGGAAATTGTTGTCAACATCTACTTTTCATTGATGATTGGAAATAAGCAGTTTTAACATTTTTACATGAATCTAAATTCTTTGGGATTCTGATAAACATTAAAACAAGTGATGTAATTCAAAAAAGGCATTACATTCTGAGCACATGGCTCTTGGCAAGAATTGAATTTCTACAGACTGACTAGAATCAGACATTAACACACTGATGTTTAAAAAGATATGCAAAAAAATCGTTAATATAGCCTAATTACAATGGAATTCACGATATTTCGGCGAATTAAATCATCTCCTTTGAAAGACAAACCTCTTGCCTCCGAAAACCAAAAGGCAAAACCACAATAAGCTAATGACAATGATTGGTGCTGCCATCTAGTGATTAGAATTTCAACTATCATAAAATGGCAACGCTGGAGACAGGTTTGACGAAAAATTTATTTATAAATCGGTTGCCAATGCAACGGTTATTTCATCAAAACATTAGAAAAAAATGGAAAAGGCAAGCAAAGCGTTTCGTAGGTAATTTATGTTAATTCTTTTTATAGCAGTTATAGTTTTATCATCAGAACAAATTGCCAGTTAAGAATTGTTTAATTGCAATTGAAATTTATGTTTTGAAATTTATAGGAGTAGTGTAAGAATAAGGTCAGCTGGGAGTGGGCACACTGACTTGCAGCTTGTAATATCAGAAATTAAAGAAATGCGAGCTGCTGCTAGGTGGTTTCAGAGTTCTCAAACTTCTGCACTTGGAGATCTTCTGAAGTGGTCTCTCCGAGGTGAGAATAGAGCAATACAAGAAACAGCAGCCCAACTTGTTGAGCTCAACATGATTTGGAGTGATGCTCAGAAGAACTTTGCTGGTTTGTATAAGATTTTTAATATATTACTTTTCTGAAACTAATTTGCCTTTTTATTATTTAGATAATTTAAAAGACTACAAGCAACAGTTTGAATTGATGTTGGAAGGTGAAAATCAGGTGGATAACTGCAAGCAAAAACTCTCTTTGGCAGAAGCAAAAGAAGCCAAATTAAGAAAAGAATATAAAAAAGCTTTCAAAAGAGAGCAACCTTCTGAAATTCAGGAAGTTGAAGCTCAATTGAAACAAGCAACTCATGCTTGTGAATTGGCCCAGGAAGAAAGTAATAATATTTTACTGCCACGCTAATCAATTTATCATTATACCTTTATCTTACATTAGCGAGTGAATGCTCAAAAGAGAATGAAGCAGTGAAGCTCATCAGAATGAAGCAAAGCTTGCTCAAAATATCTGAATCCTATCTAGAGCTTGCCCATAAGTGTATTCATGTTTTTGAAGCACAAAAAGAAGTTGCTTTGGCATTGCCTGATGTTCATGATGCCAATGTAGAAAATATTAAATATACAGGTAAACATTAAACATTAATTTTTTCAGTTGTGACCATGACTTATTAACAATGCATCTATTTAATTCCTTTATTTTTAGGGGCGGTTTCGGGTCGAAAAGCTGTGCTTGAAGCAAAAGATAAGGTCGAACGTTATAGGAGAAATTCTCTTTCTTCTGAAGCTGCCAGCCAACCTCCACCCTACAATCCACATTACTCACAAGCTGTTAATGCGCACAGGCGAAGTAATACGTGTCCAGAATTTATGCAACCTCAACATGACAGGTCGTCTGGTTGGGGATGGAACGCTTCCCAGCAAATGAGCGAAGACTCCCCTCCTAATCAGTCTATGAATGGATTCTCTCGACCCGCCTCAAATGACCGATATCACTAGGTGCCTCATCTGAACAGATTCATCTCTCGGAACAAAAGTGCGTGGGAATTCGTCCCGCACGAACAATAATTTCTTTTTGTTATGCAGGACCGAAGTACTTTTTTTAAATTTCATTTTGTAGCCTTGGGTGGTATTTTTCTTGAAGTCTTTCATGAATGTTGTTGTTTTTCGAGTGTGCGTTCCACTCGTGACAATTTTAATCCTTCCATCCGAAACTCCCCTATATTCGCTTTTTTTAAAGCGCTCCATCCAAAAATGACTTGCTGAATAATGACCCTAATGTGTTTACATACGTAACACTTTAGACTTAATTGCATGCGAACAGTATTCGACTTTTCAACAAGTTTCGCTTTGATTTACCCCCGATTTACCCATGGCTTTCAATATTTTTTTCTAGTCTTTTTTCCCCGCGGCTTCAACCAATTCGATGTTTTAACTCAACTGTATTTTGCCAATTTGTTTCCTATTTTTTTTTCTAATCAAAATCCTACCTCCTATCGTAAGGCACAAAATTGTAGGGTTTTAACATTTTCCCTTCTCAATCTCAAACCAAGTTATTCTATGCTGTCCGATGAAATAGTGGTAATGTAGCTTTAGCAATAAATTTCGATCTTTTTTTCGATAGCATTGCAATATGCACGTTTATAATATTCCACCATGAAACTTTTTGGTTCTACAGGAAAATCTAGAAATTTGATGACATGACATTATTTTTCGCGTGTTGACTAACGTTGACTTCAGCCATGAAACCGCACAGTAAACATCAGGTAGAGGGAGAAGAAAAGCGAATAAAAATTCTCCTTCTGTTATTAATGGGACTGTTGGGCGAACAACTTTTTACAAAAGCCACGTTCACGGAATCAATCGAACATCCATGTACATCATCAGATATAAGAGGATTTACACAATATATCAAGGATAATCGGGAAAAAGTGTGAGCTGGAACATGTTAAATTGAACTATGGCCTCGTGCATCTTTGAATCTTTACAATATATTGATTTAACCTAATTATCGTTTTAATAACTCTAAATAGAGAGGGTGTCCTTGAGTAATCGACGTACGGTAGTCCCCATGTTGAAACTTCCCAAAACTGGTGATGTCCCGTACGATATCTACAAAGAGAAAATGTTACCCTTCTTAACTACTCCAAAGACCAAATCATAATATACTAACCTTGAACAAGTAGGGTTGGATATCAACAAAACCTGTGTCAAAGATGAGATCCAGTTCGGGTTGGTTGGGCATTTTGGGCACATAAGAAGGACGGTTCATCGATTCGGCGATGTACAGGATCTTTTCTGCCAACAATTCGCCAACCTTTTCCCTGTATAGTTGCCGTTCTATAATGAAACGCATATTTAATCTGGTGATTTACAAATGCTTGGTAAATTAGTTGAGCTGAGCACTGTATACCAATTTCGCTAGCAAGTGTCATAATTTCCATTCGTAGGTTCCACACTTCCCAGGGGATATTTTCGGATGGGAAAGGCCATCTGGCCTTTTTTGTTTGATAGAAAGTCAAAGATATATGACCAGATCTTGCTTGACCTTGGGTCTCTCGCTCCTGTGATCGTAGGCATTCGCTAAAGGCTGTCGCTTCTTTGTGAACTATTCTTTGCATTTCACCAGAACTACATCGTACCTTGATGAAACGAAGAAAATTACTCAAAAGAACATAATACAATAATAAAGTGAATGTAGCTTTACATAGGTGAGGTCAACAAAGTCACAGTCCGTATCTTCATAGCCAACGGTTCCTACAGTGTATTTCCCATCTTGCTGGTAATGGAACTTTCCCAAAGTTCTGTGGAATAGCAAGGTGTGAAATAGACTTGAAACAGCTTCTTCCACCTGCCTCCCTTCAAGTGCCTATTAATTGAAATTGTAAAATAAATGTTAGTATTAAAACTAGTGTAAGAACACCCAGCATAGCAACAGAAACTGTAATTGTTTTGAAAAAAACAGTCCAACATAACATTTGTACTTCTACAAGGTGCGAAAAAAGCATACATATTTCAAAATTCTTGTAAAACTAATGTAGCCTATCTATCCTTCATTCTTTTGGGGTGTAAATTATTACCACTAAGGGCCTTATTATGTTAACTGAGCCCTGACCTTCATACAATTATATAACCACAATACATTCTTTTCTCATCTTATTATGCAGATGTAGAAATAAAAATTGAACTCAACAGCAAAAAAAATCTCAGTAAAAAAATTTACAGAAATGAGAAGAATTAATATTTACCATTTCGAAAACCTGAGTTCTAGCATTCATTGTTCACATGCCAATTTGCGACGTTTTTAGGCTCAGCAACACTTTCACTTACTTTGATAAGTATGCTTTGCCAAATGACTGTCCCATATAATAAATGTTGCAGTTAAATGGAAGGCAATTACTGTTTGTATACACACATGAGAAGCAAATCACACAACACACATATACAACATTACATTTGAAACTGACTAAAACATCTTCACTTTCATGGAAATGAAGTAACTTTGTTGTTACAAGACAAAGAACTGGTAAAGCAGACGTTTTATTTACTCTCACTGTTTTCACACAGCTGAGAGAGCTAGACGATAAGTGCGTGTTTGCCAATTTTGACCTATTTAACTCGTTCCAAAAAAATCAGACCAGGGAAAAGAGAAAACAGACGGGGAGTTGGGGACGCTTCGAATATTTCGAACAGACTCTTTTTTAACATCGGATATTCTCAGATTAGATTGCGAGTTTACACATTTTTTTATCTTTTTTGAAACTGAACTATAACGGATCCAGTTACTTTGATACCTGATCTAATCACTCGGACCAGGGATAATGCGGATAATGTCAGACCATGTCAAGACTCAGAGCGCGGAAACCACCAAGCGCGATCAAGCAAAGGGAATAATACAACAGAAATCGTGAACTAATGGAACAAAATAATGTATTTTTAAATTCAAATAACAATACCCATCTTGATAGAATGGACTAGAATAAAACTTTCTACGCAAAACAAGTAAGGATGTGCTCCTACTATTTCAAAATTAGAAGAAAAGCTGTATGAAGGAAACACTTTCTTATTTTAGGCCTTGATAATTGCTTTGCCAGTATTGACACCGTTAAGCATATCAATAAAAGCTTGAGGCATGTTTTCGAAACCTTCAGTATACGTCTCTCTTACTTTAATCTTTCCCTGTTAAACAAATACCAATATGAGAGATGCGCAATTTGTTAAACAAAATTGTGTGCTTTTTTTACCTCTTGAATCCATTTTGTCATTTGAGACAAACCTTCCATCCAACGGGACATCCACCGACCCACTAGGAATCCTTCCATTTTCAGTTGTTTGAAAACGAAAGCGGGTTCGCAAACTGGAGCCATGGATGGTGTTTTATCGTTATAAGCTGAGATGGATCCGCAGACAGAAATACGTCCAAAATCCTTCATATGATTACGAATCGTTGTGGACAACAAACCTCCAACCTGAAAAAATTAGTGCAAAACAGTTGAAACGTGAAAAGCGACAATTTACAAGCGTACTCTGCTTTACGTTATCAAAGTAGCAATCTACTCCTTTTGGGGCAGCTTCCTTCAAACTTTTATCCCAATCTGCCGTTTTATAGTTGTAGGCCTTGTCAAAGCCCAGCTCATCGACAAGCCATTTTACTTTGTCATCACTTCCAGCAAACCCAATAACGTAGCATCCTATTAGATTAAGAAAAAAACTTTGAATAGTAAAAATTAACATGCATTTACTTTTGATATACCTTTGATCTTGGCAATTTGTCCCACTAGACTGCCCACTGCGCCAGCCGCTCCCGTGACTACTACAACATCTCCTTCTTTTGGCTGACAAATTTCCAGAAGCCCAAAATAAGCAGTGTTCCTTTAAAATTTGAAATAAGTGCCATAATGTAATCAAAAATGACAACCAAACAAAAGTGAGCATACCCAGGCATTCCAATGGCTCCAAGGCCTAGAGATGGAGATAGGCTCCCAATCTCTGGAAAGTGGGTGAAAGATCCAATCATTCCAGTAGCAACATTACTTGGGTTAACAACAGTATGAGTGCTCCTATTTAAAAAAAATTATGAATATTACTATCACAATTATTTAATTATATGTTCATAATACACACCATCCCCAATAGCCAACTAATCTGGTTCCCAAGGGATATTCACCATTTTTTGTGGCAATAACCCTATAGAAAAACAGTCAAGTGAAAAAAAAAATTAGTCAAATGTACTACATAATTTGCAATATATGAAATTGTTCATACTTAGCCACCTGACTGCCAATCATAGTAGAGCCTTCTTGAAGAAGCCGTGCACTGTATGGTCTCATGTAAGGATCAACACTAAAGAAAAGTGCTTCAACTAGGATCTCTATACAAGGCAGAATAAATAAAAATTAAGTATATCAATATTAAATTTTTAGAATAGAAATTTTGCCTCCAGCTTGAAGTTCGGGGATGTCAAAATCAACCAGTTTTAGATTCTCTAGTTTTGGCAAGCCATCAAAATGGTGTGCAAGAATGAATTTCTTCCCTTTGGTTGGTATATCAATCATTTTGTATTGGTTCTGTCAGATTTTTCAGATTGTATTTGTATCTGTCAGAAATCAGAAATTAATTAATAGATATTAAATTGGATTAGATTAAAAGTTGCTAGCTAGCTGAGTTCAATACTGTGAAGTGAACACAACACAAGAACTTACAAGTTACAACAGTGATGTGGAAAGTGGAACCAGAAATGTCTGGAATGGCGAAGTTTTTTAAAAAATTACTTTGACTACGCTCTTATATGGGGATGGGAAAAGAGTCGTGAGTCGTCCGACGGATTCAATCAAGTTGTGTTATCGGATATGCAACGACGCCTCTTTTTATCATTCTCATATCTTTTACAATCGTGTAGAAGCATAACAGTCACCATGAATTAACATTATTTTACAGATTTTTATATAATAATAACAGTTTTTTTTTTCAAAAAAAGTCACTATGAATTCACCTTTCGAAAGTGTTGAGTGTGAATTCTCAGTGTTGCCATTCGTGGTCAGAAACAGCAACAGTTTGTTGGATTTATTGTTAGTTTTTAAAAGCAGAAAAGATAAATATTTGTTTATTTTTTTTTAAACAATTGTTTTAATCCTAATTTTTTTAGTGACAATGATGAATTATGAAAAGGTGCTGTACACATGCATTACATGTATTTCAAAATTTCGGAAAACAAAATCAATGATTGCTTGCCAATCCAAAAGTTATATCTCATCTTTCCCAGCCATTATAACAGTTTTATTGGCGAAGTCATTCCCTTTCCATATCAATGTCTTTGTCGTAAGCTCTTCCGTAAAGACCAATGGCTAAAGTCTCCGATAAGGATCGAGAAGCAACCAATCCAACTTCACCGTCATCGTAGATGTTAAGTTGAAGACTTCCGACTGGCAACAGCTGCAATTCCTTGGTAATACAAGTAGGATAAACTTGATGGGCTGATGAAAAATTACCCGCTAGTTCAAGCGCATTTATCTGAGCTATCTGGGTTACTGTTGGCTTAGCACAACTTTGTACATTTTCATTGACGCAAGCAACAACACCGCACAACTGCAAATTAAAAGTGATGGAAAAGAAAGATAATTTAGCAAACGGAAATTTCTTGCACAGAAAAATCAGAATTAATTATTTAAAAAAAAAATAGATTTAGCCACACACCTGAATGTTGATTGTATACGTTCCACCACCCAGTGTCCGGAATCCACTATAACTAAACAACCGGTACTGATCACAGACCTCATCCGTGGGGCAAACAATGGAATAATTTAAATGACAGCACAAATCTTCGTGGCACAAAGAAACGGTTTGAGCCTCGCCAGTTATTAACTCCATGTTGGAATAGTTGGTGAGGTCTTCGTACAACATTCCATGCGGTTCCATCCAGCGAGCCTTCAACAATATTATATTACTCTTCATAACATTCTAAATACTTTAACGATGTTATAAATATATATTACGGTAGAACTGCTGACTGAATTTGCAAGAGTACTTTTTTCATTGCCTCCGACCTGGGCGATGACTAATCGTGTCCCGGAATCGGGACTAGAGGTGTAATTAATTGCACCAGCAGCATCGTATATACCGCTTCCTATTTGAGCATTGGCTGGAAGATGATAATTAGAAGCTAACAAAGTTCCGCCTAGGAAACGCGTCCATCCCTCTTGCATTTGAATGGCTACATAATAACGTTTAAGAAATTAACTGAAGAAAAATATTCTTTAGCTTAAATATTTCCCTACCGGTAAGGAATGGCAGCTCGTCTACCCAGGCGGTAGGAAAGACAAAGTCTTTGATTCCTTGTTGGTAGTAGAGAGTCAATGCAGGTTCGTAAAACATTATATCGAAGCATGTCATCATCCCAAAATTGATTCCAAAATCGGTGGAGAAAACAGTGAGATCAGTAGCAATTGGGACCTGAAAAAGAGGCTCCAGGAACAAATGAGTTTTCCGATAGCTTCAAAAGAAAAGAAATCATACAACAAATGATACTTTTCTCTAAATCTCTTCATACAAGGTTTACTTACCGAGCAAGTAAGACGCCGTTTCGATCAAATACAACGTCGCTACTGTATTGAAATGCTCCATCATCCGGGCACACTTTTAATTGCCAAAAAATATTAGAATACTGAAGTGCAATGAAATTAATATTGTTTTTATTTTAATTTACCCCCATTTTCCGTGGTGTTCTGGCCTGCAGAACACACTACTATTTCGCCAACGTTAATCACTACGTAGATAGCATTTTGACGCGCATAGCAACTCAACTTTGTGAAGACTAGATCTTGGTCAGGAATCGTTGCATTCCCATCGCATAACAATTGCGGAGCAGAACTATTGATGGATGGAAACTGTTGTAGAAATGGTCGTGCAGCCAATCGCGATAAAGAAGAGAGAGTTAATGTTGTTATTCCGTATTCAGGAAAAACTATGATGTCAACACCCTGCAATAAAATCCAAGGCGAAATTTTAATATTTCATTAAAACATAGCTTGTAAATCTTACCAAAGATGCAGCTTCGACAATAAGTTGGTTGTAATTATTCAAATTTTGACCAAGTACTTCCGCTGGAGTTTGGCTGAACACGCTTCCTGTCGGAGAATATTCGACAACAGCAGCGATGTATGGACGCGCCTTAATTAGAAAACATTTTTGATTTGTACCGCAATGAAATTTCTTGAACGAAAATAAATAAATTTGTTACAAGAACTGTCGGCAGTTTTGTGAACGCTCCAAAACAAAACAACAGCAAAATCCCGTTTAGACCACGATTCATGATCTTGTTTTCGTAAACTCAGCAACTTCAACGCAGTCGGTACTAGAACACAATGTGAGGTTATCCAGGGTACGTTATATACAGGACGTAACTGAGTTAAGGGGTTCAGGATTATACTGTAGATATGGGAAAATCATATTCATGTGCTAGACCGAGAGGCTGTAAGCTGTACACTGTGCATGTAACATACCTGTTGCTGCGATCTGTTTGAATCACGGGTTTACGTGAGTCCAAACAACTCCTTAAACTATGACACGTGATAAAGTTTTGAAGTGATCTCATACCAGGATATGTCTCTTCAGTACTTCTGGCATCTAAAGTAAACATGGTAAATATTGAGAGATAATAGTGACTTAGTGAGTGCTGTTATGGAACTGTAGTCATAATACTTGAAAGTCAAACCGGTCAAACTGAAATTTTGAGCTTTTTTCCAACCGCCTGAGTGCGCTAGTAGTATGCACAACAATATACATGTGCTAGCCTACAGGCCTGAACAGAAGTAACGGAAGGCTTTATGTAGCAGACGAATCAGCATCACCAGTCACCACTCACCACCAGTTAAAGTCGCACATTGTGGCAAAATAAAAATGGAATCACAAGGACAACATCATGAAGGAAAAGGAAAACGAAACTTCAATAAAAAGAAGTGGCGTGAAACTCAATACAGTCATAAAGAAAGAGGTAAAACAATTTGAAAATGTCGTTATACAACTTAAGATTTTTGTCAAATGTGGTTTACGGCTGTCAAACTCCATTGTGGAGTGCTTCACATACCCAAGTTTCATACTTCTGACATTTTTCTTTCAGTGTCGGAATGGGAGAGCAAAAGAAAAGAAGCCGTGAAAAGGAAATACAGAAAGATGCTGAAGAAAGATGAATCCACTTCTACAGTTCAAACCACATATCAATTGTACAATGCAGAGGAAGGAAATGTTAATGGTTATTCAGAACCACCTCGTCAAAGGTAAGTTCTGTTAGTTTCAAAATATGCATCTTAATATTTATCGTTTTTTTTTTATTGAAGGTTGTCAGAGTTTCAGAGGGCCAAACTTGAATACGAGCGCATTCAAGGTCTCAAAGAAGAAGCAAGACAGGAAAGAGAACAGAAAATTAAGGAAAGAGAGATTGCCATCATTAAGAGTAAGCAGATGAGATTAGAACGAATCAAGAAGCTGACACAGAAAACCAAGAAAGGACAGCCAGTAATGAAGGGTAGAATAGAAATTCTTCTTCAGAAAATTCAAAAACAGGTTGCTAATGACAGTTGATCCCCTTAAATCTTGAACCAAACCTCGCCTACGAAATATCATTACACAGTTTCTTTCAAACTTTCGCCATTTTCAATGTTCAGAAAAAATTAACAAAACTCGTAACTCAAATTACACATAAAAAATTAAGCTTGGTTATATATTGAACTTCAGAATATTTGAACATGTTTTCTCTCATGAGACCAGATCACCAGATATAGACAACCATCACAAAAGTCTTGATCAACATACTCAACAGGATAAGCATGGTAATCACATAAAAGAAAACTGGATAGCTGTTTCAAAAAAAAAATTATATCTTCATCTTGAATGTAAATTAGTTCACACCAAAATATGAGATATTACAAAAAGTAAATAAGAAAATTAGCTTGTGAAAAGAAAAGTAAACGACTAGTTTAAGTCTAAACGAAAAACATGAAGCTCAAATCACGGGTTGAATCGATATGAGTCTGCAGAGCAGTTGAAGACACAGCTTGACGATTTCCAGTCAAACTAAAATTTAAAAAGGTCAGTTTTCATTCAGTTTAAAAAAAGATTATACAGAATACTTACTTGTCATAGTACTGGCGTCCACGGAAAGCAACAAGATGCGAATAATAGCATGGGGCTGGATACGATACAGAGCGAGTGCATCGGGTAAATAGATAGCACATGTAATATGTCAGCATCTGAATGTCGTTAGCCTGAAACTTGCTATCATCCCAGAGAACGTGATAATGCGTCGGCCGACTAGTACCCTGCAATAAAAAGAAAACAAAAAACTTAATGAGAAAACTGAAACACAACCAAAACGAATAACATACCTGAATTCCTTGGTGTGAAACGAGGAAAAAGTCTTGCTCAACGGGATGCACGATCGTGTTATCGACAATTGTTCCAGGTGGGACGTTCTTTCCACGGCCACACTGTTTTAAAAGGAAGAAATGTCAAATTTGTACCAACACTAAACTTGATCATTTACAATAATACCTCATCCCTCTGATCTTCCGGAAAAAGACGAGTATGGTGGCGCTTCTGGACAACGATGAAAGTTACAGGTGGATTGTAGCCAACTTCCAGTTTCATGCAAGCCTTGCGAATGGCGCTAAGCTCCCATTCAAGAACCTAAAAAATACCGATTTATGGTTTTGGCAATCAGTGAATTATAACTTAAAATGAAAGGATTCATACTTTAGCGAATTGGCCTTCGCTCACACCATCACGGTAAAAAATGATCCGTTGTGGCTTGCCAGTTGAAGTTGCTCCAGCCGCCCTGTTAAATTTCCGCAGCAAATTGTAAACCATATTCTCCATGTCTTCAATGTACTCCTGCTTTGATTTTTGAATTCTGATCTCGCAGCAGTATTGCGAGGCGCGGGGATCAACACTTCCTACGACGGCTGCGATAGAAGGTTTACCAGAATCTTGTTGATCTGCACCAGGATGCGTCACATCAGCTCCCATGATGATGACTTGTTCGTTCAATAACATCTTAGGGCTATAAAATTGAGATTTTATTATTTTCCTCCCTTTCCTGAAACACAAGCGAATCCTACCGAAAATCGCGTGAAATCAAATTGTTGATTCCTCCTAGTTTAGCGTTGAGCTTCAAGCAAATATTGGCCATGGTTGACGGATCTGGTCCGTTTCTTCCAACCACGTTCTTTTGCTGTATGCATTGCGTGGTGATCTTAAGATCTAAATCCCCAACACGCTTAACAATTTCTACAAAAATAGAGATGTATTATTAACGGGCTCAATGTATTAAGCATTTAGTTTTTCTTACCGTAAGCGGGATCGCCTTTGCGGTTGATGATGACAAAAATTATCTGAAGTTGTGGAAACTTCTGCTTAGCCATTTTCATATTGCTTTCCAAGTCACGAGCCCCGCAAGGCCTGTTGAAAAGTAGCTGGCCCATAGACATGCCTGCAATTGAAAATAACAGATTAATGTAAATTGTTTGTGAGCAACGGAAAAGAATTTACTTACCCATTTCTCGACCAGCTTTTGTCAATGCTTCAATGAAAAAATTAATTTCACGATCACCGCATCTAGTGATATTGATTAAACCAAATGAATTCATCGCCTTAGCTTCGATAAACTTCATGTTCCTCATGTTCCAAACTCCGTCCTTAGGAATGATTGACGAACACTCTCTGTCACCGTATACAAGCTTAGGCGTAGGCAGTACTCGCCCTGAATAAATATTTTGGTTGAAAAAAAAATTATTTCGGTTTTTGTAATTTAACGCTCAATCGTTTTGAGATAAAATTAATTTTGAAAACATATGCTAACCTTGAATTTTGGCCATCTGTGTATCTACCGAAATGCCAAAATGTTGAGCATATTGATCCTGAGCAAATTGCATTCCATTGACGGAATCGAGAATCTTTCTCTTGCGAACATCAGCGGGTGTGGCAGCAACTTTGATCATAGCAGAAGTTTGAAAGTCAGTCAACTTGCGACGATACTCTTGACCTTCGGCAATCGAGCACAACTATCGAAAAGAAGATTTCCGTAAATTTAGTAATTTACTAATAACTAACAACTGGCAACGAACAAATAATAAAATATAGTGAAGTGCATTTACCTCCATTGGTACCAAATTCTTTTTCTCGCGACTTCCTACCCAGACACAGGGAAGGTGGGGATACTTCAACTTCATATTAAGTTTCGTTTCAAAGTATTCTTGAACCGTGATAGTCTTGCCATCGCATTCAAATTTCTCAGTGTTGGCAGCTCCTTTAATACCATTACATCCAACCGTGGCTATGTATTTCCCGCGGTTATAGGAAACCTAGAATGAAGAATACTATTACACTCATATTGTGATGGAAATAGTCTAGTTGGTATCGTACCTTCAACGTGGCAATTTTCTTGTGAAAATCACCATAGTCACGATCATCCAACCTATCACCGGGTCTAGCTCTGAACATGTCTGCCATTATTACGTGAACTAGGCCGGATTTCAAAAAGGCACGTTGGGTTGCGTCAACATTAAGAAACGGTTTCCAACCAAGACGCAAGGACTGGAAATGTCCAAACCAGACCTCAACTCCTCCTCCGAGATCCTCGCTTCTTCCAACAGGCTTCGAAAGCAAGCAACTTCCGAGCATCACCTTTGTAGGACTGTAGAACAAACAGTAACACAATTGAAAATTATTTGACAAGTGAATTTTACAAGCTAAAAATTATTACCGTTGAGCGGCGCCATATTTTAATGCGATATCCAATGCTTGAATAGGACGAAGGGGTATGTCCACGGACGAACCAGAACCACCTTGACAGTAACTCGCAAGGGCCCCCACATCAATTTCCACCTCTCCAGTTGGTTGCAAGCTGATGATGAATTCGTTCAACCTAGGAGTTTCACGATCCAATTCTTGAAATTCGAACTTGATGTCAACCTTGGACATTTGAGATTTGTTTTAGTACAGTAACACAATTATACAAGTGATTCGTATTACCTTTGAATCCAAGCCCGGAATTCGACGAGCTGTGTAAATGTTCTTTTTCAAATCAAAAACCGGAAAAATGTCTTTGAAACGTGCTTCGCTCTCTAGGAACTGCACGATGACTTTTCTGTTAATAATGGTGAAACATTTTAGCATTCTATAAGTAAAACTAAACCATCACAAAAACAATACTTGAAAAGCGTTTTCGGAGGAAGAGGTTTAACCTCAACGTCGTAATGATAGAGAATTGGTTTCTTCATAATGACGGCAAAATGATTCGCAGAAAGCTTGATCGGCCGACCTAAAGTTCCTTCACCACCTGCAACACTGCGTGGAGGGGGGCGAAGTGCTGCACCCTGAGCTACTAGGCGATGGGTTTGGGGCGTGATCGAACGAGGTTGAGCTGCCTGCGGAGCAGCAGGACGTGGTTGTTGCGTTTGAGGAGCTGCAGGACGTGGTTGCTGCGTTTGAGGAGCTGCAGGACGTGGTTGCTGGGGCGCACCAGGTCTTTGGGCCATTCCTTGCGGAAATTGAGAAGTCGTAGGAGCATTTGGACGCTGCTGTTGCATAGCTTGCTGACCAGGTCCGGGTTGGCGTTGCTGCTGTACATTTGGAGGACCAGCAGGGCGTTGTTGCATGACTTGGGGTCCAGCAGGACGTTGTTGCATGGCTTGGGGTCCAACAGGACGCTGTTGCATGGCTTGGGGTCCAGCAGGGGGCTGTGGCATGGCTTGTGGCCCAGCAGGGCGCTGTTGCATGGCTTGGGGTCCAGCAGGACGTTGTTGCATGGCTTGGGGTCCAGCAGGACGCTGTTGCATGGCTTGGGGTCCAGCAGGACGCTGTGGCATGGCTTGGGGTCCAGCAGGACGTTGTTGCATGGCTTGGGGTCCAGCAGGACGTTGTTGCATGGCTTGGGGTCCAGCAGGACGTTGTTGCATGCCTTGGGGTCCAGCAGGACGTTGTTGCATGGCTTGGGGTCCAGCAGGACGTTGTGGCATGGCTTGGGGTCCAGCAGGACGTTGTGGCATGGCTTGAGGCCCAGCAGGGAGCTGTTGAGAACCTAAATTCAATTGTGCCATTGCTTGAGCAGGAGGTTGTTGCTGCTCCATTTCCGTGGCAGCTTGTGTTTCAGCACCTTCTTGCCCACCTATTTAGTAAATAACAAACATGATCTTTAGTAAGAACAATCTCAGTTTAGAAAGTCAATTGAGATTTTTACTGTTCTTTACCACTTGTCTGCTTTCTTTTTCTGCCCATTTTTCAGCTTGTGAAGTGAATATTTGTTTTGTAAAACCTATAAAATAAGTTTATTGCACTGTTAGCCAACAATACTTTATAGGTTTGAAGCAAATTTGCCAATTAAGCAAAGTCATGGACACTATTAGTCTAATGTAATACAATGAATTTAGGTCAGTTTTCAAAATGAATCTTCTATCGTTTCGTATCTCGGAAATTCAAGTACTTATTCTGGTTATTTCGACATCAACTCTCTAAGTTTAAAATCTAAATTTTGCACAGTATATATCACAATTTGTTTTACAATAATTTGAAAAGCAAATTACAGATACCACAATTAACAATTTAGAAAACTTACGAAAAATAACTATATCGTATCAGCAGCTCTTCAACTATCAGTCTTTCTCGTGACGACGTTCTAAGAACAATGCCTGGAATGGGTTGTCGTTGAAACGTTGCAACAAAGATTGCAGTTTGCACCATCCGGCCATCTTTGGAAGGGCGGTTCTTAAGATCACGTGATAAATGAAAACAAATACTTGTCTCCTTCCCTATTGGTCGGTCGGTGGGTTATCCCTTGGAGAATACTTGGAAAGGGGAACTTGGCCTTGAATTTTTCTAGAAAGACTAAGCTTGCGTTGCATTTGGGAAAATAACTGCAGTTAAGTTAATTCTCACTTTAATCTGAATATGTTTAAATGAATAGAAACTCAAAGTCTTTGGTTGAAAAAACTAAGTCACTGGAAACATTTTTCTTCATGTCGTGAGCTGTTATGGAGCCACCAGGGAGCCACCGAAATTATGTCTTCCGTTTAGCATTTAGTTTACATCGAAATGTAGCCTACTAGTTTGCTGTAAACTGCAATGAAGTTAAAGTTGATTTGGCTGACTTGCTTTGGCGTAATAATTAATGCTTTTATTACGTTTTATGGTTGGTAGACTCAGACGTAGACTCATCAAAGTTATTTTCAGCTCATCAACTTAAAAATCTTGCCGAATTATTATGATGCATAACGGTCACAAGTTCACGAGACAAAATTTTCCTTCTTTAGAAATCATCCTTTCCTTTGATTTTAAATTAATTAAAGCAAAAACAGGTTAGCAGTCACAAAATAGCCATACGAGCATCATTCGATCAGATTTAAATTTTACTTTCGAAACGTATCCAAATTTCCAGTAATCCTCCATTCCACCGTTATTTTAACTTTCACCTGTTTGAATATTCGTACAGTAGCAATTAACAAATGAATCACTTAACTACTATACAGGCAGTATCTTTTATTACGAGCTCAATTTGCTTCACTTCCTTCGTGTAGTATTAACTACAACAAAGTTATACATAAACGAAAAATAATAAATCGAGTGCTTCCGCATTAAAAATAATTTACTTCGATTTCAGAATATCCTTGGCAATCACCATTTGCATAACCTCGTTAGTTCCTTCCAAGATAAGGTGCACGCGAATGTCTCTGAGATATTGTTGAACGGCGTAATCCTAGTATTTACATAAGATGATATGATAGATGTTTACTATTTATCAGTTGTTCACAAAAATTCTGTACCTTTAGATAACCGTAGCCTCCATGTAGCTGAAGTGCTGTGTTCACAATCTAATAGAAACGAAAAATTCAAATTTGAGGCTTTATGGACACACAAAAGAAAAGAAAATAGGAATACTTCGAAACATGCTTCAGTAGCATATAGTTTAGCCATGGAACACAGAGTGACGTCATTAGGATGACTTTCTTCCAGGGCTGTAGCTGCATTCCGAATCATCATCCTCGACGCAACCAATTTTGTAGCCATTCTTGCCATTTGAAATTGGCTATGCTGCGTACGAAAACAATTTCGTTAATTTTTTAAATTGCTTTAAATTTAATTATTCAATTTGTTATTACCTGAAAATCGGCAAGTGGTTTACCGAACTGTTTTCGCACTTTGAGATGGTCGGCAGAAATTTCGAGGCTCGCTTGAGCCGCTCCCAAAGAGCAAGATGCTGTTTAAATAGATAATTCATGGTAATACAGAAATGTTTAAGAAACAAACTAAAAATAGTTTGAAATACCTATATTTACTCTGCCACCATTTAACCCTTTCATCGCAATGCTAAAGCCTTGGCCTTCTTTGCCGATAATGTTGCTAATAGGCACGCGGCAATCTTCCAAAATGACAGCTCTAGTAGGTTGAGAATTCCATCCAATTTTCTTCTCCTTTTTGCCGAAGCTAAGACCAGGTGTGCCCTTTTCAACAAGGACGCACGAAATACCTTTTGGACCTGGCTCACCAGTCCTACACATGATTAAATATACATCGGTATCACCGCCTCCGCTGATGAATGCCTATTTGACAAATTATTTGCATTAAAATAGTGCTTAAAAGAATAAAAAAATTTTGTTTAAAACACCTTTGAACCATTGAGAATTAAGTCATTTCCAGATTTCTTGGCAGTGGTGTTCAGAGAGCCCGCATCTGATCCAGCTATAATTTGAAATGACATTAAGGTTAGCCTCCATTCTTTGATAATATTTTCAAATGGAAATAAATACCTCCGGGTTCAGTTAAACAATATGAAGCTAGTTTTTCCATGCTGGCCAACTGTGGGATCCAAGTTTTTCTTAAATCTTCTCTTCCAAATGTGTCTATCATCCATGCACACATGCTGAAATGATAAAAATGAATTTTTGATATATAAGGTGTTCAGCAATTACAAATTTGAAAAAATGTATGCAAGCATTACTTGTGGATGCTAATGTAGGCAGTGGTAGAAACACAACCTTGAGAAAGAGCTTCAAATGTGATGGAAGCATCAAGCCGTGAAAGTCCCGTGCCACCATAATCTTCCCTGGCGTAAATAGCACCAAATCCCAATGATGCTGCCTTTCTCATTGTTTCTACTGGGAAAATCTCCTAAACAAGAATTTCTTGTTATGTAACTCTTTTCTATCAAAATATTATGTAACAATCAAATGTTATACATACCTTCTCATCCCATTCAGCCATATGAGGTCTCATTTCGAGATGGGCAAAATCTAGTGCTGTTTTGTAAATTTGTTGCTGCTCTTCCGTTAAGCCACTCGAAGCTGAAAAATTTAGTCACATCATACCTCAGTAAACAGGAAAAGTAAGTCAATACATCACACTGCAGAAATTGATACGTACGATCCACGCTTGTAACCAGATGGCGGATATTTGGAAGAACATTTTTGGCGTGACTATAACGGGGGTTGAATGAAAATACAGCCCGGCGAACAAAGCAAGGCAGCATTTTCGCCGACCAGATAATTTACCCTGATTATTGAGTACAAAATACTAAAATTTAGCGTGAAAAGTGGAGAAGCAGACGACGTAAAATTGTCAACAACAAAAACACCTGGACGTAGGTTTCAGCAACCACATGCACGTATACATGTTTCATGTAATGCTTTGTAAACTGTATGCTGTAACAAATTGTTTGTTACTTTTGGATTGGTCAATAGGTTCATTCAAATAAATTTCCTGACCACCAACACGAATATAATCCTATTTGTCATTTGGGTTCATTTAATTTTCCAATTTCTCTGGAAAACGCTTTGAAAAATTTAAAATTTAAAATTCTCACCAATTTCCCTTTTTAGAATTTCAGATTTTCATCGAATGTGTCCGTTTGCGGACGTTCAGGGTGTGGCTACTGCGTTATTGTTGCTCTAGAAAAATATTTTGAAATTTCACCGTGACCTTCAAACTTCAATAATTAGTTCTCGATGAGTCATTGATCCTGAATTTCAACAAAGTATGCAATTTTTCGGCAATCAAAACTGACAAATGTTTCCCTATTTTGTTTGTTTTCCATGTAACTGCTGCGTCATGGCTACTGACAAAACATCCATTCTTAATTTTGTCTACCTGATGATTTATTTCTTCATTGTTGAATACCGGTGAAACAGGATACATCTCCTTTGAAGTATTAGGGCGTTGGACACACACAAATAAAAGTATAACAAGTAACCGAGTCCGGTTCGCCTTTAAGATGAACACACGTCAGAGACTATATAGGGAAATTCTACCGGTCTGCACAACAAATGTTGTGGGAATCGGTATATGTAGTCAAAATAAATTCTTAACATCGTGATAAGAAAAGCATTGTCGATCCGCTTTGATTTCTTTGCGGTAGTCCGTGTTCCTCATGACGCAAGTTTATGAAGCAGTTAAACCACCCATCAATTAGCTGGGGGGAAAAAACCTATACGAAAGGTCACTGCTGAATCAAGTGGTCCATATAGCTGTTCAACTCTTTTGAACACAACGCCCTATATATAAATGAGCCCTGCTCATCTTTTAATCAACGCAGTCTCTTTTTTGAATCTCCTTTGATAAGTTCTGTAGTCGTGTTGTTTTTACGAGGACTCTGAATAATTTATTGTACAATGATTTTTAAAATCTCTCAGCTGGTAAGAACGTTAATCGTTTTTCTTATCGTTTTTGCGCTTGAGTTCGAAAGACGGACGAAGTTTGATCTACGAATAATTTCTATTTTATTTGTAGATTCAGATATTTGTTGTTTCATTTCTTCTTTTTGTGGAGTTGGTGAATGGCCGGCCATTTGCCTATCATTATAACTTAATAGATAGTAGTGGATCAATCAATCATGAAATTGATATGAATGAAGTTGAATCCGCTCCCGACGACAACATTAAATTAGGTGAACTTTGAAATATTTTACCAAATGCCATTTAGTCTTTTTGAAAATTTCAGAAAAACAAATTGAAAAATTATACTTTGAAATTTGCAATAAAAATAAAATCTAATGTCGAACAATTTTTATTTTTTATTTTTAATAAATCAGGTTCCGAATCTCTCCCCTGGAACTACGAAGGTAATAATAGACTAATTTTCCCGACGCATACATTAATTGAATGCATGGTTTGACACTAAAATTATCATATTTTTAGATACTGATAACTGGAACAAAGTTTTCGACAGTTGTAACGGCCGCTATCAATCGCCTATCAACATCGATCCCTCCAAGGCAATAAAAAAGAGCTCTCCCAATCTGGTCTTTGGCAACTATGACCACTCATGGACAATGAATATCACCAACGATGGTCACACAGGTAAGATCATTTAAATTACGGAATTATATGTTAAGGTATATTCAAGTCATTTGTTCGCATTTACAGTATTACTCGACTTGTCTACCGACGGCAAGTTACCTTTCATACGGGGCGGGGGACTTCCGGATGAGTTTAACTTTGCGCAACTTCACTTCCATTGGGGCGGAGACTCGGGGCGTGGTAGTGAACATTTAATCCAATCCAAACGGTCAGTTTCCGCCCAATTATTAATATTTATTAAATTTTCAAATGTCATAACATAAATTCCGTTTTGTATTAGATTCTCAGGGGAACTTCATTTCGTTCACTACAATTCAAAATACGACTCGTTCGCCAAAGCTACAAAATATAAAGACGGTGTCGCCGTTTTGGCTATATTCATGGAGGTAATAATTTTAGAATTAAATTTTTTTTTTCTATTAATAACAAATTTGTGTTCCCGTTCCCGCATGCGACAGGTTGGACTAACCGATAACAATGCCTTGATTCACATCATAGGGCAATTCGGAGAGATCCTGAAAGGGGGTCAAACGACCCGACTGCAGAGTCCGATCCTTTTGCGAGATCTTCTTCCGGTCAACGTTCAAAATTTTTACAGGTATACCGGCTCATTGACCACACCCTCTTGTCAAGAAGTCGTTAGCTGGACAGTTTTTGAGTCGCCCATCGTCGTTTCTGAACACCAGGTATTTTAAATTCGATTATCGTTTCGTTTTATTAATAATAATTTGCTTTACTTTTAAAGTTAAATCAATTTAGAAAATTATTCGACAAGAAAGGGCGTGGCCTCTATGACAATTATCGGCCGATTCAAGAGGATCATGGGAGAATTATTACGTATCATTCCGGTAACGAAATTCATTCGGAACCACTTCAGTCATGGGAGCAAAACATCTTAGATTTTTTCAAAAGTTCACAGTTCGACTCGAAACGATTTTTCAAATGGCGACCGTTCAGTCATTTTGATAAATTAACAAATCCTTTAGAAATTCCTAATTGGAGTTAACTGTGGTGATGTTTGAATTATTTGCTAGCGCTTAATTTTATGCATGTTAATTTACTATTTGTTGTTTAAATATACCAAAGATGTCTATGTAATTGGAAATTTTAAAACGATAGTCGTTACTGAAAATTCTTATCTAAATATTGTAAATTATATTTCCACATGTGTAGAATAAGGAAAGGGTATGTCCATTTTCCTTGAGTTCAACGGTTACCAAACAAAGCCACAGACCACAATAATAAGATAAAATTCTATTCAAAAATTATTTTCGTAAGCCCTCCACATCCCCCTCAAAAATTAAGTTTCCTGGTTTGATTACATGAAATGCCTGCTGTAAAGGGAACTTGTTAGCAGTTTAAAATCAGAAGTCAACACTCGAACACGATGAATTCCTTGCTGGTATGTTTTTTAGCAAAGTTATTGTAAATAGCTACCACATTAAATTTTACGCAATAATAAAGCTGAATAATTTTAAAATTAAAGGCTGGAATTACTTTAATCCTAACGCTTTGTCACTTCACCGTGGGAATGGAACCCGCCAATGGAATTCCTCTACTTCCTCCAATACGACAATTAAGAGAAGGTATAGTAGTAATTTAGCATTAGATAAAACATTGAAACCATTAATTTATGTAATACTAACATTTCCTCTTGTTAAATTTGCAGATTTGGAGGACTGGAATTACAAAAGTAAATAAAAAAGATTTCTTTTTAATTCGATAAGTTTCATTTGATTACGAAAATGATTTTACAGATCCAAATGACTGGGTAAAATCTTTCGATAAATGTGCTGGTAGAGAACAATCGCCGATTGACCTCAAGGTAGCAACTGCAATACGGAAGCATTTCCCGGAATTCAAATTTCATGGCTATGAAGTACTTGTCAGGATGGAAATTAGGAACAACGGGCATTCTGGTTCGAACTTTTTCTCTTTCTGTTATATGCTAAACTATAAACTAATCACGTTAATTTTCGTATTTAAAAAAAAAAATTATAGTTGAGCTTAAACCAGCTCTGTCAGAGAAAACGAAATCTCTGCCTTATATTACAGGTGGCGGACTAAATAACACCTACATCTTTCACTCATTGCACTTTCATTGGAGTGACAACTCAGCTCGAGGTAGTGAACATACCATCAATTCCGTCTAGTAAGTATACATAAGTATACATGCTATGTAAAGTAATGGCTTATTATGTGTATTAAGTACAAGAAAGGATAGCCTATAGTATCGTGCATGTAATGTCACGGTGTTTGAGAATAATAAGCGTAGAACGGGCTTCACAAAGCATGTTTTTATTTCTAATAATTTTAGAGATGGTATTAATATTTATTTATTGTTTATAATAATAGTTTCCCAGCCGAGTTACATATTACCCACTACAACCATAAATATGGATCATTTGAAAACGCCGCCAAAAAATCGGATGGATTTGCTATCTTGGCTATTTTAATTGAAGTTCGTAATTATTTTCTATAATAACTCGTAACTTCATAGACCCAAAGGATACGTAAAATTGTTTCATGTTAATTCTACAAGAAAAAAACTATTTTTCTGTGCGTTTCAGTTGGAAAAACAAAGCAACCCAATCTTTCGCCACATCATGAGTCAACTGGGAAAAATTAAAATGAAAAAGCAAAAGGCCCTTCTTACCAGTCCCATCATTCTGAGTGATCTTCTACCCGACAACACCAAAGATTTTTACCGTTATCACGGTTCCTTGACGACCCCCAACTGTGAAGAAACTGTCATCTGGACTGTTTTCACTACTCCAATTGCTGTCTCTGAAACCCAGGTAGAATATTTTATCAAAAAGAACTCGAATTTTTCCGAATTTTTCACCCACAATTAATTGTAACATTTTTTGTATACTTTGGCAGTTGAACGCTTTCAGATTCAAAATTTTCGATTCTGATGACGAGCGTATGGTAATGAACTGGCGTCCCATACAGTGGAGTAATAACCGCAAAATTTACTTGAATAAACACCTTTAAGTGATTTATTTCATTAATCACGACCCTTAAATTAAATGATTGGTTACACAATTTTGTAAGCGATAATGTTTATAGGCAAATAAACATACCGTAATGATTTTTTTCCCGTTACTTGGTTAGCTTGAATTCTTATTCAAATCAGTGGACACATTTCGCACTCTTTGTATTTTTAAATAGTGGACCGCAGCAGCTGCCGAGCATCAGCTGTTGCGTTCCATTCCCGCACTGCACCTCTCCCCAATGAACGAAACCGAGTTGGGTATTATTTAACCACAGTCGAGGACTCCTGCTTGACGGAGTAACTTTCACTCCGGCATCTAATAAGTTTAGTCTATATTGCGCAAACCAAAATTGTTCACGTTAAAATTCGAATCGCGATGAGATTCACTGCTGTTTGTGCAAGAGTTTGTTTGTGGATGCATCACTGGTGTAGCTGGAAGCGATGGTTATACCTGACAACATTCTTATTGACATCGAGCCACTTCTTCTTAAGTGAAAAATTCTTGCCAAATTTAAAAAATCAAATGGACACCGATGTTTCCCAGCCAGGTACAACTCAAGAAAATGTGATCAGCAGCAGTACCCAGTTGAACAATTTAAACAAGTCAACCATTTTTACCGGTGAATCGGACTCAGTTCAATCGACCACGAAGAAGAATAACGACGGAAATGATGAGACTAATCAACGGATAAAAGAGCAAGTTAATAACAGCAGCAGTTTAGAAGAAAAAGAGCGACGGTACCGGCTACGATCGGAGCGCGTCAAACGAGTTTGTCTCAGCCGGGGCGTTGTCTCTAACCCTCCCATCTTCACTATGAGCAAAAAAGAATTACCAATAAATTCACCTGATTTGAATAATTTGTCAGGTAAGAACTAAATCATTTCCCTTTTTAGTGTTAATCAGAAAATTAATCCCGTGAAGGATATAATAGCCTACCGTCCACAAATTATACGTTATTTATTATAGTGCAAAAGGGTTTTCTTATTTTAAAAGAGGGGATACAAAAATAAATCAAATATGTGTTACGTAATAAAAGCAGAAAAAAAGAGCTAATAGGTTATACACGATCGATGGTTACATCACTTTGATTTTTCGAACGTATAAGAGGTAGTTGATTATTCAAACTCCCGAAAGGACGTGTGTGCTAACATCCGTTGCGCATACGGTAACGCATGTACAGTTTAGTACGTGCACCGAGTGGAATAATTTGTGCATTCAGCTCCCAAGAATACTAAAAAGAAAAGTTTGTTTGTGTGTTTAATTATCCGAGTTATAGCTAACTGATAATAAAGGACGAATACGTCAATCATGTCGATAAAATAAAAAATTATGTACATTCCCTTATAAATTTAAGTTTAAATTTTCTTTTATGTAGTTTCTCTGAGCGTGGAGAACCCGGTCACATCTCATTTCTCGATGGCGCCGACATTCCAGACGATGGGCTGCTTTCTCAACAAAGTCGCCTCCTCATCTTTGGTCTCGGCTTTCCTTTTGGTCCACGGACTGGGACCAACTTTTTCTAGTCCACACAGTTTGACGTCTCACCTTCTTCCAACAGTACTAAAGCTCATTAATATAATTCTAATATTTACACGATATTATAAACATATTATATCCCTTTGAAACGAATTTTTCAGTCGCTAGAAGATTTCCAGTTTGCCAATCAAACCTTTTTCAAATTCATGTTCGTTCGCCATCCGATGGACCGAATGCTGTCCTGCTACCTGGACAAAATGGTCGACAGTCCTCACCACAGTTTACCTGATTTCCGGAATTACGTCAGAAATAAAGGGCGTCGTATCGTGATGAAACGCCGGCGGCGTCGTCGTCATAATAACAAGCCCCACCAGCACCACCTTCGGAGTCTGTTGTCGGTGCACGAAATAAGCGCTTCGTCGATCTGGAACCGACTCAAATCCCAAATTAGTGAAATTACCCATCACGATCGACGACTCGGAAAAGGATACGACGGCCGAGTGAATGATGTGGCGGAAAGAAGAAGGAAATCAAAAGGATCTTCACACCGTCACGCCGGACCACCACCACGTCCGCCACAATTTACTATCATCCCCAGCAGCAGTCAACCTGTTGTGAACGCTTCATCAACTAAGATCAACGCAACTGCGGAAGCCAAACCCACGTTTGAAGAATTCCTCGAGTTTGTCTTGGACACGGACTTGTTAGGTATAGATACGATTAAATAATTAAATTAAGCAATTTTAAATTGATTGCGTGTTTTTATGATCAGGAATGGGATTCGATTCGCACTGGGTTCCATTCCATCGATATTGCAGTCCCTGTAGCGGTAATTTTAGATTTAATTGTGTGTAATATCATAGCACACTATGATGTCTATAAAAAGTGAATAAGAAATTAGAGATCCAATGTTTTTTTAAATGATGACAATTCATTTTTTATTTTCAGTTCCGTATCACGTTATTGGCAAGCTGGAAACGGCAGCCGACGATTTCCAGGTAGCAGTATACGTTCCACCCAATTAGTTTTTACCTTAGAGGACATTAAACTTTTGTAGTAATAAATAAATCTTTTCCCAGCAATTGCGGTTTCCGCGGTTAATTGACTTTTGTTATTCACGCCTTATATGGTTAAACTTTACTGCTCGAGCATAATATAACAATTGGGGAATTATCTGACAATGATATGTAGTCTATTATATGGGAGACAAACCAACACACAACTTATTTCAATCTCTGCTGTTTGTTTCTATTGCAGTACATCTGGGAAAAAACGGGACTGGGCAAACAAGTTCCCGTTCCGTGGATGAATCGGAAGACGGTTCCGTCCAAATCTAAAATCGCACTGGAGAAAAAGTAGCCGTCTAATGATCTAATCGTCTTTTGAAATGTTTGTTAATAACTCGGAAAATATTTGATTTCAGGTATTATTCTTCCTTGCCGAGAGATTTGATTTTGCGCTTCTACGATGCCTTCCGGATGGATTTCGAGCTCTTCGACTACAGCATCAACGACATTCTCGTCAAAGCTGGATTTGAAGTAATAACATGATTAGGACCATCAGCAGTTATTATTTCGTGTGGTTATTGGTGGAACTTATTTCTAAACCCAATAAGTGCTGTAAAAATATTTAAAATTAAAATAATAAAACGTGTACGGATATTAACCCAATATCCATAACTACTGACTGTTAATGTAAAACATGTTTTTTATTCTGCTCTATTAACGTCACAAATACGCTCATGTCGTCGTCGTTGAGGTGACGACCGTTTAGTAACTTTTGTTTTAACCTTGAGCAATTGAAATTTCAATTCCGTCAGCGGTCAAAGTTCCAGATGGTCAACGGTTCTTGGACGTTACCCAATATTCCTTCTAAAAAAACGATCAGGTTGTAACTTTCTTTCAGTCACTAACCAGCTAGACATTTATCTCAAACCTGGACGGTAGAAAAGATAGAGGCGTTTAATCTGGACTCTGTCGAAACACCTGGATATTATTATTTCGTTCGAAAATGGCCAGGTTAGTATTCAATCTCATAACCTTTGCATTATTTTTAATTGGGCTATCGTGTGATGCCATTGGGACACAGCTATTTCTCCATTAAGTCGTTTTGTTTTTATTGTTCTATTCCACTATTCCAGTGATGGTCAAACAAACAGCCACCAGCATCAACGACTCGCGGACAAACTCGTTAGCCGTTGCAGCCAATCCAAATGCGTCCGAAACCAAATGATTTACACGTTACCTTTGGAAAGAATCTCCGGCACCATCAACCGATATTCGTTGGGCAAACCCAACCCGTTGGCCACCAACAGCACAGAAAGAAAAACGATTTTGCTAGTGGGTGCCACTGGATCGGGTAAGACGACCTGGATCAACTCGATGGTCAACTACGTGCTGGGAGTCAGATGGGACGATCCATTCCGTTTTATGCTCACCGACGAAGCTCTCATCAGAGAAGGCTCGGGAGCTCATCATAGCCAAACGGGAAAAGTCTGCGTTTACCACATTCACCACGAAAACGGATTCCGCATTCCGTTCTCGCTGACCATCGTCGACACGCCAGGATTTGGCGACACCACCGGAAGGCAAAGAGACGAGGAAATCACGACGGACATAACGAATTTGTTCAAAGATGAAAATGGCATTCAGGTATATTAATCCATGTTTCATTATATAATAATTCAAACATTTTTATGATGGCAATATATTGATCAATAGGAACTGGATGCCGTTGGGTTCGTCGTCCAATCGCCACTTCTTCTGACGGACTCGCAGAATTACGTCTTTCATTCTGTCTTGTCGATTTTTGGCAAAGACGTTCAAGAAAACATTCGTTTTCTGGTCACTTTTGCCGACAGGAACCGACCGATCGTCCTAGACGCCATCAAAGAAGCCAAAATTCCTTGCCGGATGGACCTCGACGGCTGGCCCTGCCACCAGAAATTTAACACCGACGCCATTTTCCCACGCTGTCTCCCAGTTGATGGTGAAGATGAAGATGACGATGAAGACGATAGAGACTGGAAGAGAGGAACCAGGAATTTCGAGTTATTCTTCGGCCAACTGGCCGACATGCCGACCAAATCGCTGCAGATGACTAAACAAGTCACCGAGTACCGAAAACAGCTGGAGATGAAGCTCCAGTGGATGATGTCCGCCATCCCGAGTCACTTGACCAGAATGGAGGAATTGCGGGAGAAGGAAAAATTCATCGAGTTGCACCGAAGTGAAGTGGACGCCAACCGGAATTTCGAAATCAAAGTGCCCGTGTCCAGGAAAGTTCAAGTGGGTGTCAACTGGACGTCGGCCGTGAACTGCACGAAATGCGAAACAACTTGTCACCACCCGTGCAATCGGGTTCTACCGATGGGTTGGTGCCCAGCATTCGCACCGCCGCCGGAAGCTGGATTTTGGGCCAATTTCGCTGGTAAATTCAAGAACACATTTCGCGGGGCCGGTTGCAAAGTCTGCCCCGGCCAGTGCAGCAGCTGGGACCATCGAAACGAGCAACATCGCTGGGTCTACCAGCAAGTGGAAGAGACTCAAACGCTGGAAGATGTTCGCCAGAAATACGAAACGGCCAGGGAAAAGAAGATGGACGCCGAGGCCCTGCTGTCGGCTCTGAGACGGGATGCAGACGAACTAAAGGAGAAAATAATAGACGAAATGGGCATCATCAGAGACTTGCTCAAAAGTCTGAGACACAACGGATTAGTCTACGGTAATCCAATGACTACTCGCGACTACGTCGAGAAGATGATCGAGACGGAGAGAGACGAACGTAAAATGGGATTCGAAGAAAGGATCAAGAGTTTGCTGGAATTGTTGGAGTTGGCCTAAATGGCCAATAATGACATTCGCCGATCGATATCTGTCGCTAAAATGACTTTAATTAATTTGTTTTGTATTTCTGAAGAAGAAGGAAATCAAGAACGCCAATAAACCAAGAAAGAATAAGCGATGTTTGATTTTGTCTTTTTTTAGACCAGTTTTGTGTGATCCTAGAAGCAACTGTTGTAATATCTAAACTTGAAATTTAAAACATTTGAGGTTCTCGAGTATTATCAACCTAATATTCATGATGATAATCAATTATATTTAACCGCATCGAGCCATCGACAGATTATTTGTGAACAACTTTGACCAGAAATAAAATGAAAAACCGTAAAAAATCGAATCTGGGATAAATTAAACAAGCGATCCCACAAGGAAGAAACGACATGCCAAATTATTAGATCACAATCAAATGGCACACTAACGAACTTGTTTTAGGAATTCATTACCCAAAAAAACCAGAACAACAAAAAGAAACACAACATCCGTAGAGTATTTTTTCACTGATCGATGCAGCAACAACCTCTCAACGGGCACTCTAAATTCTGGCATCCGTTGGCTTCGTCCGGATAGGGCCCCTCCTGGATTCGATTGCAATAGTAAAGATCTTCCGGCAGTAGACGGGACGAATGCTCGGTGATCATCTGGAGGCCCAGCCCTGAAATCAGTGGACAGCCACTCAGGTCCATGTAGTGCAGACTCTCTTTCTCCATGGTGACTTCCAGCAAGGATTGCAGTCCAAAGTCGGTGACGGATGTGCAGCCGGATAAGCTCAAATACAGCAATCCAGGCGAAAAAACGTCCTCTTCTTCCGCCAAACTGGAATTGCTGTTGTAGGCGGACGACACCGGATCAGAATATTTCGGGCAGCTTTTGCACGATTGACAACATGATCCGCATCTGGAATTGTAAAAGCTTCCGGACAGTTCCGACCTGAAACAGTTGCCTAGACGTTCCAGGCCAACGTCGGTGACGTAGCGGCAGCCGGTGAGATCCAAATGCTCCAATTGAACGCAGGCTTTCTTCAAAGCCAATCTAATAACGCCAATCAAAAGTGTTATTGATTTTAATCTTTGGACTTTGTGTGCCCACAAACTAACCCCTTGAAAGATAAGTCGGTGATGTTGGTGTAACTGGCATCGAGGTGCTGGATATTGGGGCAAAGGACCAACATTGAACGCAAGATGGTGCTACTCAAATTCAGGCCACCTGCAACCACCAGACGTTGAACACCATCGCCAATACGAACCAAGGCGTTCATAGTAAACCTGAAATCATTTAAAATTAAAAAATAAAATAAAATCTTAAAACATTTCATGTTTTTTCACCCAATTTTGTTTCTCACTTTTCGTAGCATCGAATCTCCTTTTCGGCCTCGGATGACAAAGGTTCTTCGGAATCGCTCATTAAATCGTCGTTATCCTCCATCATGGACTTGCTTTTCCATTCCGATTCCACCAGAGTGTAGGGATCACGGTACTGGAAATCGCAGTGGCCCTTGGCCCAGTTGGTCGGGTAGATCACCTTCCACAATTGCGGCGAGTAGATGAGCATATTCCAGTGTTTGCTCACTTGGGCGCATCGGGTCCTGTCGAGCGGGTTCAAGTAGGAGAAGATGTGGAGCATCATCTCTTGAGGGAGATTGTCGAAGCCGGCTTCCACAACATTTTCCCTCTCGATCTTGTTATTCTTCGTCAAGTTTTCGCAAGTCAATTCCACGAGTGTTTGCAGAGTCTCTTGGTACTCTTCGTCGTTGCCCGACCGGTAATCGGTGACCTCTGATGCGACCGTATTGAGGAGGGCCAGCATGTTCTCGGCCGTTTCCTTTTGGGCCACCAGCTTCTCCTTCCAGATCTCGTGCTGCTGGATGACCTGCTGTTTGAGCTGCAGCAACTCTTCGTGGGCAAAGTACTTCATGAGAAGCGGCTGGAAGATTTCCTCCTCTTCCTGCATGTGGGGGATGAACTGCTGGGTGAAATCTGACACAACTTTCTGCAGCTGGGAACCAAAACTGATTCGCTCAGAGATGGGCTTGCTGGTGCAGGTGTATCCATCACGAAGTAAGTTGAGGATCTACCCAAAAGACGTTGGGTCAGGATAAAAATGAGAGTTGAATATTTGGCAATGAAAATCACCTCAACTAGTTGACTGTCTCCATGGCAATTGCAAACAGATGTGCTGGTGACATTGACCAATTTGAGCCTCTGCTTCAGCTGTTCCAGAATGTACTGGTTCTCAATGTGTTCGTGACTTTTAAACTCGCTGAAGGTGTTCTCCAGCAGAGGAAGTAAATGTTCCAGGGCACCATTGCTACGAAAATCTGCTGTAGACAGCTAGCAGTAGACGCATACAATAAACACAATTAATTAAAATAGCACTACACAATAATAAGGAAAAGATACCTGATCCATATAATTGCCGACAAGATCCTTCATTCGAGAATGTGGAACCAAAAAGACGTTGACCTCATCAGGGAATTTATTCGGAGCCATTTTCGAAAAGTGACACTAATACACTATTGATAAATAAATTATCTTAATGAATTCAATTGAATATCTCCCAGCTGTTCGTCTCTTACGTGGACTGACGTAGAAAATAGAATGGCGAAGTAAATAAAGCAGCATTGCAAGATAAACGCATACGTCAAATAATCTTATCCCCAAAAATCGATCAAATTCTTTCCTTTCATACATTTCAAGAAACTGTTCTCTCGTCACACGTTACAAATCGCCGAGAACAAAGAGACTTCCTGTTATTATTCCTTTTTTTCTATTATTGTAACCAAGCAACCGTTTTATAAAAATGAATTCTCCGTGAGATATGGCGTTAAAATGAATGACAAAAGTGGCCAAATAGAAACAAGAAAACACTTTGCTTGATATACGCGAGGTCTCTAAGTATGTCACGGGCCAAGAATTGACGTCATGTAATAATAGATTGTCCGAAATGTCACAAAAATGGACTGTGGTCTCATTGATTATTACGCAGATGGCTGCTGGCCGCTATTGTATGGCAGCACTCTATAACGCCAGCCAGCAGAGCAGCTCAAAAAGGTATCCACCACATTCTTGATTGTTTATTTGACAGAGAGAGAGCCTCAAAAGTGGTGTAATAAGAGCCGTATACACACCGCCATACACCCGAAACAAATCGATTTCAATATAATCTAAGAAATTTCGTGACTATAGACCCTCCTCCACACACACACAAAAATAGGAGCCATTCCCATTGGCCGAGGAACCCAATCATCATTGTGCCAGGGCATCGTAAACACAATCCTCAAACAAACAAAAAAGTAGCCCATCTTATTTTTTTTCTTTTTTGAAATATAAATATAAAAGCAGACAAAAGAGGTCGCTAGTTTGCCGTATGCAAATACTTCACAAAAAAAAACGACGCGCCGCATAATATAATTCATTTTAATATGATTACGACACCAAAAGCGGATGGCCTTTTTTTTATTATTATTCTTCTTCTTTTTCTTCCGGCCGGAGGTGTCTCAACACATTTTATTTGTCGTTTTCTTTTTCTCTCCCCTTTGTCTTTTGACAAGTCAAGAGACACACACACAAGCAGAAAAAGGAGGGGGGAGAGAGAGTAATATTTCAAGAGGCGTGGTCGCCGTTGTCATGACGACCAGGTGTAATGGAAAACAACAGACACAAACCCTCGTCGGAACAACAAACGCCAGGAGGAATGGAACATAACAACCCCAACACACACACACACAAAAAAAAGAAAGAAGAAATATAAAATAAAATAAAATAAAAGTAGACCCGACGCAACGGCCTCATCATTTATACGACGCTACCGCCGTCGTTGTCGTCTGCGACGCTCGGCGCACACACAGCGGGAGGGCCATAAGCAACAACCCCCCCCCCCTTTTTTTTACTAGACATAATCGTGATGCCATTCGGCAGTTAACCTCTTTCAAAATAAAAAAAAAAAAAAAGAGTTAGAGCCTAAAAAGTTATAGATAAAATTTGGTCTTGTATTATTTTGCTGGGGACGCATTCGACGTCTATTTCCTGTGTGCCGTAGTCGGTGTGTGCTGGGTTAGAGGCCCAGCAAGTTGAAGCTTTGTGGTCCGGAAGAAGGACGACGTCGATGCGTGATTGCAGCTGCAGCAGAGTCCACACATATAGCACATCCAACAGCCCAGCAGCAGCACAGCCGAGGATTTGATTCGGACGTGAGTGCTGTGTGTGTCGGGATATAGAGTTTCTCTCTTGTCTCCTTATTTCGCCCAATGACGATTACCGTTCCATTTTCTCTCCCGGTGCTGCCGACGTCGTCGTCGTCGCTGTGCTGCAGTCGAGTTCGCTCGGCTGCTGCTACTGCTATACACTCCCGCTTGCACGACGTACGTGTGTAGGGCGAGGCTATACCCAGAGCAGCAGCAGCAGAGTTGTAGACGAGTCGATCGATAATGAACGAGCGCGTCATCATTTTAACTCGGCTAAAAGAGAAAAAACAGGCGAGCGCCCACCAGCGCTCGAGAGAGCAGAGCCTCTACACACACACACAAAATAGAACGTCTTGAATCGCAAAACTTTGTACTTATATAACCCATTTATTCTGGGCAGATTTTTATTCGGTTATTTAAAAAATGATCGGTATATAGCGATGAATGCGGATGAATGAGCGAGTCGATCTTTTTTTCTGTAAATAGCCCATCGCGAATAATTTATAGTGCTTTAAGCTATACATGATTGTTTGTGAGTGTATAGTCGACAAACGTATAGCTGGAACGTCAATAAAACAAGACCAAAGTCGTCGGTGGATGTGATCGATGATGAAATCGACGCGGCGTCACCTTGACCTTCGAAAAATAATCGAAACTCTCCGACGCTCTTCTTCTTTCTTCTGCTGTGTGTATGTATGTATGTATATACGAGAGAGAGAGAGTCTCTCGTGCGTCTACATATGTGAGCGGGAGGAAGAGCTCACGGACGAGCCATCGATCTCCCGAGTATCGAACGCTTTTCCAAAAGTTCCCGCCACGTTCAGCACGACGCCAACCACGTGGCTATATATCCCGTACACACACACACACACACACACAAAGAATTGATTCAATAAAACATCTACAACATTCATTCGCCTTGCCTATATGCTATGTTCCTCCTGTAATCGATGCCATCGATCGTTTGAATATTGTAAATTGCGCGCCAATTTTGAAATCCTAAATGTAGCCACAAACAAGCAGGGCAGGTGTGTTTATAATATACGATGTTGCTGACGGGGTTTACACATAGTTTTATATAATACATTCTTATCTTTTGAGAGAGTATATTTGACATTTTGTGTGTCATTTTTTGTTTTTGTCTCAACTAGGAACAAGGGAAATCCGAGGAATGTAATTTGCATCTGTCGGGTTTCTTTTCATTTGTGCTTGTCGCCAGTTAACATTTTTCTGTCTAAAAGGATGAACAACATTCACCCCCCTGAAATATTACATAATAGATTGATATATACATTTATCTTTGATTGTATAAGGTCAGCCTCTAATAATTCTAGCCTATATACATGTACAATGTCTATATACTGTTTGTATAGTGCTATGCTGTGTGCAGCAGTGTTGTTTGGCGTCTGAACTCATATCTGCGCTGTTTGATATGGCAAGTTGAAATGCATTGGAGTGAACGCGTGTTATCGTGTCGTCGTCGTCGTCGCGGGTTCCTGGCGGTGGTAGTGGGTGCTGGATGGGGAGAAAACCAGGATGAAAGGGAGAATGCGGATAAAAAGGGAGAAAAAGGGGGGAGAATATAAGCAGCCCCGTCAGCCAGCAGGAGCTTCAACCCCATTGGCGTGTTTCTCATCCAGCACATGCAGGACAGCAGCAGCAGAAAAATATATATACTCGACCCCGGCGTCGTTCTATATATCTTCTATACATATCGTATAGAGCTAGAACTAGAGAGAGAGAGGATAGACTTTATACATGTCGGCCATTTTGGAATCTACCGACAGCTGGGTGGCTTGCTCGCTCCCGCTCATCACAAGAGAGAGGGGGGGGGGGTGAGGAGTACAGTGCGCGAGCACACCCTCCCCGCTGTTCTATAACATTCGCCCCTCCCTATAGATATAAATTCGGTTGCTCCCCTCCGTCCCTCTTTTGCTGCTGCTCTCCTTGCGACGCTCTTCATGAAAAGCGGCGAGGGGTGTGGGTAGGGAGGGAGGGAAGGAGGGAGGGAGGAGGAAGAGCATAGAGCAGAAAAGAAACGACGAGACACACACAAGGCAGTTTGTGTGTGTGTGCGTGTGCGCGCCGGACCGAGTTCCAATCAGCTGCAGGATTTTTTTTTAAATACTTTTTTTTCCCATTTTCTTATTTTTATTTTTTCAAGTCCTGCCGATTTTTTGAACGCGCCAATCTTTTATTCGTCGGCCGCCGTTTACCGGAAGAACCCTTAAAGCCTAATATTTGAATTATAGTTACAAGCATCGAATCAAAGTTGATTTGTGCTGTATAGAACGAGCGGCTGTGTGTGTGTGTCCTGCAGTGCTGGTGAAATCCTAAATAACAAACTCGCAGCATATATAGGATCCAAAGAGAGAAGAACGGCCGTCGCTGTTGTGCTGTGCTGTGCTGAGTGGCGTCGGCGCCCGCGCACATCAATTCATCCTATAGTCCTCTGGCGTGTGCTGTAGCCAAACAGCAGCAGAAGAAGAAGCCGAGAGTGAGGCACACATCCAGGAGTTTCGTGTATATCCAACCGAAAGTGTCAGCCAGCGCTGCTGCTGGCACTACCAAGTGACTCATTCCACAGTGAAAATATAGGCAAATTATATAGTCCTATATAAACAAGAATTCAATTCATTCCCAGTTGTATCATCATCATTCCATCATTACAACCCAAATCGCGAAGGCCTACAAGTGAAAATTCATCTGTGCCACCAGCACCATCAATCGGATAGTTTCAGCGTCGAATTGTGTGGGGTGTTTGTGGGTGTGTGAAAACATTTCGGATATTAGTTGGTAAATCGAACGATCGTCTCAAAAAAGAAAACGCCATCCATCACATCGGATTATATCAATGAATTAGAAATTGCCAGTGTTTTGGTGATGGCCATTGTGGAAGGCGAAGCTTTGGCCGGTGGCGGCGACGGCGGCTGCGCCCTCCGACGCGCCGTCGACGGTGGCGGCAGAAACGACGTCGGCCCTCTATGAAAAAAGAACGAAATATATTCACAGCGCCTCTCAATGCTTCTGATTTCAACGAAACGAAACTAATGACATAAACCACTAAATCAAAGTGATTTCATTCATTCCATTATATATTTCTCCGAATTATATCAACATTCCAGTCAATCGATCATTCCATTTGATTCTAGTCGTGTGTCTAATAACTCTATTCTATATATTACTCAACTAGTCAAACAAACAAACAAGTGAGCGGGGAAATCGCGTCGACAATTTGTGAGCGCCAATGAACGAGTGTCATGGAGCGGGACGTGTCGGATCGTGAGCTGCTGGAGAATCGCAATTTGATCGGTCACTTGTCGTTCAACTGGCGCGAATTGCAGGCCGATGTGGCCGACTGCGTACAACAAGAAGAAGAAGACGAACAGCAACAACAACAACACGATCGCCATCATCACATTCATCAACGGGGTTTGGTTTTGAGCGAGCGATCATCGCCACGAGCGACGATCATGCGCTCTCGCCGATTGCGTCACGAGCTCGGCGGCGAGCGGGAACCGCAGCAGCAGCAGCACCGAAGGAGAGAAGAAGAAGAACAAGACGATGAAGAAGAATTGGAATCGGCAACGTCGCCTGGACCTCCGCCACAGTCGCCAGCGGGAGGAGTCCCAGCACCTCCGGCGTCGGCGGCAACGCCGTCCAGCACTCCGCCGTCGTTCGGTCTGCGCGGCCGGTTACGTCGGCCGGTCATCCACCAGTCGCCAGTGCCTCCGTCGCCTCCGCATTTCTACGACGACGACGACGACGAGGAAACGACGACCATGACCCGAGGAGGAAATGAATTGGACGACGACGACGACGTCGAAGAGCAGATGGTTAGTTACCGGCATCGCCACCAGGAGGCAGCCGGAGGGCAGCAGCTAGTTGGAGGCGGAGCTCTGACTTCGCCGGCTCCTCCTACTTCGCCCGGCGCCCAGCGCCACCACCACCACCACCACCCACACCACCACCTCCACCAGCAGCACCAAGAGTCCCACCACCTCCAGCAGCAGCAGCACCACCACCACCACCACAACTTGCAACTCGTTTCGTCAACGGAGGCAGGTGCTGCTGGACTGGCCGGCGCCAGTGTTTGTCCTGACCTGGACGACGACGGAGAGGCTCAGCTGATCGCTCGCGGCTCCAGCCACCACCACCTCCAGCCTCATCTCCCGCACCTCAGTCACCACCACCACCACACCCACTTGGTGAGCGGCAGCAGTGCCAACTCACAACAACATTTGCAACAACAACACCACCGGCAACTACCTCCAACGGTTCTCTCCGGATTTCATTCGCCCGGAAGTCAAGTGCTCGTGGTCCATTCGCCTGCGGCGGCGGCTCCTCAACACCCCGAGGAGGAGGAGGATGACCAGGAGGAGCGATCCTCTTATCTCTTGTCCCACCGCCAACAACAACACCTGCAACAACAACACATCCAAAGCGCCGGATTGCAGCCGGATAACAACAATCCAGGAGGTGGTCCATCAGCATCGTCGGCCAGCAACGGCAACAACAACAGTGAAGCCAATAATCATTTCGATTCCGGCGATCCGGCGTCTGTGCAACAACAGCACGAGGACAACAACAGCGACCCGCAGGATTTGCGGCTGGTGGTCCGCCATCGCGGGGTAGTGACTAGACCGTCGCAACTGGACAACAACCAACAGCATCCGCATCCGCCGGAAGAAAACGACGACGACCTCGTCGACGAGGAGGAAAGTGAACTGATCCAGCACCGGACGGACAGCGACGACGGTGGCGACGACGACGTCCATCCGCACCACCACCATCCGCACCACCAGCACCACCACCTCCAGCAACAACATCACCAACAACAACACCACCACCACCCGCAACACCACCACCCGCAGCAACAGCATCCGGTGGCCGGTGGCGTCGATTCGCCGCTGGGGTCGGCCGATTCCGGTCTGCTCAGTCCCGGCGAATTGAGTCCGTCGCGCGGCCTGACGATGCTGGACGCGGCCGACTACCGGGCCATCCACGCCTCGACCGAGTCCAGCTACCAGACCCTGCAGTCGCTGGGCTCGTCGGGCAGCAACAACAACGGCCCAGGTGGCGGAGGATCGTCCAGGATGTCACCGCATCCGTCGGCCTTTGTCGGAGGAGGAGGCAACAATGGCGGCGGAGGCAATTCCGGCTCTTACGCCACTCTGACGCCGCTCCAGCCGCTGCCGCCCATCTCTACCGTCTCTGACAAGTTCGCCTACAGCCACCATCCGCAACAACAGCAACAACAACAACAGCAGAGCATGCAACAACAGCAGCTGAGTCACCACCACCACCAGCAACAACAGCAGCAACAACTTCAGATGCACCACCACCACCATCACCTGCAACAACACCAGCAACAACATCAACAACAACACCACCAGCACCACGGCGGCAACAACAACGTGTCCGGCTCGTTCACCGTCATGCAGAACAGCGCCGGATTCGTCGGGCAGATGGGCGGGATGGCCGGGGGGCAGCACGGCGGGCCCGGCGGCGGTGGTTACGCCGGTGGCTATTCCGTCGACAAGCTTCCGCCGATGGCCCTGTCGCCTCCGCCGCAGCAGCACGGCCACTACGGCCAGCACCACTCGGTGGTGGTGGCCGGACTCCACCAGACGTCGCCGCTGTCGCCGTCGTACGGGACGGGCGGCCACCAGCAGAACAACGGCCTGCACTCGCCCAGCAAATCGCTGGACTCGCCGACCGGTTACGACTACACCATCCGCGGAGGAGGCGGCGGCGGAAGCAGCAACGGATGCCTGGGCCCGGCCCAGCACAGTCCCGGCGGCCCGTTGAGTCCGCAATCGCACAGTTCGCTCCATTCGCCTCCGCACGCCGGATACAGCGTCCTGAGTCAGGTGGCCATGAACGGGCTGGCCGGCCCGGGTGGGCCGCTCAGTCCGCCACCTCAGCAACTGTCGCCGCAACAACACGGACATCAGTCCCAGCAGCACGGCGGCCAGCAGCAGATGAGTCCGACGCCTCCGCCCGGCTTGAGCCTGATGGAGCGGATGGAGCGGATGGAGCGGATGAGAGACGCCATGCCACAATCGCCTTCGCCGCCGCTGGGCGTTTCGCTCTCACGCGACGCCATGATCAGTTCCATGGGCGGAGGGACCATCCACCTGGCCAGTTCCAGTCAAATCCACCTGGCCGGCCACTCGCAACAACAACAGCAACAACAACAATTCGGACCGGGCTCGGTGGGTGCGACGGCGTCCAAACATTCGCCGCCGTCGTCCATCTCGACCAGCAGTCCCAGCAACGGCGGAGGTGGCGGAGGTGGGGGTGGCGGAGGAGTCGGCGGAGGAGGCGGAGGTGGTAGCAACAACAGCAGCAACAACGGAGCCGAGCTGGAAGAGATCAACACCAAAGAATTGGCGGCCCGGATTTCGGCCGAGTTGAAGCGGTACAGCATCCCGCAGGCGATTTTCGCCCAGCGGGTCCTGTGCCGGTCGCAGGGCACCTTGTCCGACCTGCTGCGCAACCCCAAGCCCTGGTCGAAGCTCAAGTCCGGCCGGGAAACCTTCCGCCGCATGTGGAAGTGGCTCCAAGAACCGGAATTCCAGCGCATGTCGGCACTCCGCTTGGCCGGTAAGTTTCTATGATATTCTCATTTATTATTATTACATGTCCAGCAGTATGTGTGTGCTGTTTGATGTGGTGGGGGTGAGTGAGAGACGGGCGAAACCTAACACAAGCGGTTGTCATGGTAACGTCGCCCCAGCAGAGTTTTCCCTTTTCTGCCCGCGTCTTTTTTGTTTCTACACGACAACCCAGCCAAAAGTTGGGAGCTAGAAACAATATATACATGTACACACACATGTCCTTGCTGCTGGACTCGTCTATTTTTTTGTGTTTGCTGGACGCTATATGGCGACGGCCTTGTTTGTTTGGGACTCACCTTTCGCCCAAGTGCTGCTGGTGTCTTTTCTATAGGTGAAAGAATCCAGTCGCTATGCTGCTGCTGGCCGGCCAGCAGTCAGCCAAAGTCTATGAATAGTTGATGATCCGATATATAGGACTAGCTGCTGGTACCCCTGTCCTGGCCGGCCTCACACACACACACATATATAGAAAGAGTCTATAGAGAGAGAGAGAGTTCAGATTGGTCAGCGAAAGGCCAGCATAGAGAGAGAGAAGTAGATCTATCCGATCAAGATTGGAAAGATATATACACTGATGTATATAGGCTGCTGGGCCACAGCGCTCACTTGATAATATAGTGACGGCCAAGCAAAGCGGAGGAGATCCAACTTGCGTGTGCCCAGTATATATATATATATAAATTCCGCAGCACCCAGCAGCTCTGAATTGATAATCAAGCACTGCAGAAACGTAATATATAACAAAGTCAAGAGAAGGAGAAATGTGTTTAGCTGCTATGGGAGAGATTCGATTTATCTTTGATGTCATATTATTTATATAAAGAAAATGTAAGAAAGGTCTGGTCACTCTTTTTTTGAATAGTTTTATATCTTAAACAGCATCGCTTCTTTTTATATGTACGCGGAACTCTATATACGCTGTGACTTTGAATGATGATTTCTTACATAATGTATTATATACGGGTACGCGTCGCGCCCGATATAAACTGCCGAGCCACACCCATTTACTATATACACACAAAAATGTTTTTAAATATTTAAAAAAAGAAAAAAGGGAAATAAATATATGTATAACTACTATATAAATATATTTCTTTTCTTTTTTGTTTTTTAAAAAGGGGTATACATAGATATGGATCGGGTTGCGTAACTTACCTGTCATCATTAGCGTCAGCTGCATTGTTTTAGGTTGATATTCCTGCGCCATACATACTCCACGTCAGTTTTCTTGTATAGAATCAAATAATATCTAAGATGCATAAGGCGGCATAAGGTAAAAGGGGGGCCGATGTATTTACACACAGGTCTTAATATCCTCTCCTTATAATGATTAGCAGTATATATCTTTAGACCGTCTGATTCTTTCTCCCGTTCGTATAGAGATAGTCTCTACTATATACACACCATCTAATGAAGATCTAGTGTTACTATATAATAGCTTAGATATAGCCTATATCATCTGTGCTGGGCAGCAGAAAGCCGATGGCTGCTGTATAGCCTACAAATAATACAATATATATTTATAAATAAGCTGTAAATATATTTTATCTATTATTTATTGTTTATAAAAACGCATTTCCCCCGTGTTAAAAGACACACAAAGTGATAGAGCGAGGGGCCAATGTGTGTGCTGTGTGCTGTGTAGAGGTGAACTGTGTGACGATTGCACTACGAGCTTATTCGTTCCCAGCAGCAGCAAAAGAGAAAGAAAAAACCGATCGATAAAATGTGTTCCCATTGCTGCTGTGTGTGTGTGTGTGTAAGCTCGACACACACACACACCGAATTTCTTTGCTGTGCTGTTGTTGTATATTTGCTCTACTATCCCCCTCCCCTTCTATATACTATAGCTACTACTATATATATATACCTTTTGTGGAAGTGTGTGTACCTTATAGACGTGGAGTATCTTATCGATCGATATATCCCCTCTCCTTTCGTCCTATTCATCGAAGAAGAAGAAGAAAAAGGAAAAACAACTATGTAGTTATATATTAGAGGTGTACGTACACGACGCATTAAATTGATTTATATAGACGCCCGACAGCTATATAATACCCGCTTATTATTATATATATATTATAAGAGAAGCGCGTGTATATAACACACATAGCTACCAATAACCATTTAGGGATAAATAATTCCTATAGAGAGATCTATCAATAAAAATAGGCAATCTATAGGCCTACTATACACTAAAAATAGGCACATGTCAAATTCCATATCAAATGTATAAATATAATAACTTGCTGCTATCTCCTTAATATTTTTCACGTGAAAGATTTTTCTTCTCCGGGTTTCTTTTGTCGGACACACACACACACATTCGCTCCCGTCATTGTCTCTGCTCATCATCGAGCTCTATATCCCAGCAAACAAAGTAGGATATAGAAAAAAAGAATATTTTTCAGCTAAAAGGGGTGGATATAAAAATATAAAAAAAAGAGTTTTCTGGCGCGCTGTTTGGTTTTTCTTTTCCGTGCTCATTTGAAAAGGGAGTCGCCTTTTGTTCACCGGCCGGGAGAAGGGGTAGGGGGGCTGAAATGGATAGAGAGAGCTAGTGTGTGTGTGTGTAGTTCAATTCACTCCTTTTGTTCCTGGCTCTTTTTTTTTTCTCACACAGAAAAGAAACGACAAACTCGTACTCTTCCCTCAATTTTTTTTGTCTCTGATTTTTTCTCAAGGGTTTCCCCTCCCTTCCTCAACTATATTTATATCTACTACTTGTTTTTTTTTAAGACTACAGCAGACATTTTGTATAGTAATCGATTGGCGACAACTTTTTTGAAAAAAAATGTGACATCATATAGGAATTGCCTAACTTGTTTTATATATCCAGGTGTAAATATAAATAAGAAATTGTTCTTGTATAAAAGTGGATATGTGTGCTGGCCTACATAAAAGGGCTATAGCAGCTATATAGCCTCTATTGGTTGCGTCTTTTATTTATCGGTTGCCATGGCGACCACTATACACAAACCACTATAGCCTTTCTACACAACCCCTCTCTTGTGCTGTTGGCCTTTATACATCAGTATACTGTATATATTCTTCTTTTCATTTCTTTTTAGATGTGTGTATGCATATATATATTCTTTTCGATACACAGTGTCGTCCTTATATTTACACACTGCTGCTGCTACTGCTCGGCGAGAGCGCTGTCTCTTATTTTGTCAGCCGTGCGTGTGCTGTGTGCTGTGCTGGGCTGCCGTGTTATAAGGGAGCGCAGCAGAGTTTTCCAGGGGCCTCCTGGAATATATCTAAAATTTTCTCCAGAGAGAAAGAGAGAAAAAAAGAGGAAAAAAAATAAAAGAGTCTCTTGTACATATATGAAAACAAGATGGCGGCTGTCGTGTATTATTATTATTATACAACATCCCCCTCTCTGTGCTGTTATATTATCTGAAATGTAATAACGACCAACTTTAATGCAAATCAACTTTGACAAAATAGAACAGCTCAACTGCCTTATTTATACGTAGTAGGCCTATATCTTTCTAGATTCTTTAGGCCATTATACTGTATATTTTGAGAATAGCATTTTCGAATGGCTTCTTGGTATAACGTCATATAACATTGAGAGTTACATCTTTCTATATAAATATAAAAGAAACGAGTGAATCAAAACGAGACCCCACACCATCACAGTGATATTTCCTGTGTATAACATTTAACCGCAAACGTGCGGATATATAGAGTCAGATCTCAACCCCCCCCCCCCCCCTTGTAGGACCTCACACAGGAAACTTCTAATATAGTTGACTCTACAGAAAGTATTGAATTTCCACGAGGTTTTCCCTCTCAGCTTTTATATTCTTGCCATGTTTTGCCTACTGCATGATATTTACCGGTAGGATAAAACCCAGCTATAACAGCTATATACATATTACGTGTATGCATGGGGAAATATATGTATATCATCAGGAGGAGCCACATCCAGCAGCAGCAGCAGCACCGGGTGCTGGTGTTTAGATGTGCATAATAATAACCTCGATATAGCTGTATGTCTAATATCATATTTGGAAGATGTGTACACATAATATATATATACTATACATATGTCTATGTGTGTACATGTCTAAAAAAGAGATGCAAGACGATGATATATCCCCTAGTGTGTCGTATACATTTCCTGGCCAGCACCGGTGCGGATTATTTCCTCTGCACAGTCCTAGAGTATATAGTCATATTAAAATAAGAAGAAGGTTTTATATAACGTCCGATTTAGCAGCTTAATTATATTCGCGATATATAAAAATGAATAGTTTATATAATTTTGAAATAGCCTGTATATATTTAATTTCTTGGAAATCAAATCGATTTCAAATTATATACATTTCCCCGTATATTTTTAATTTCAAAAAAAGAAAAAAAAGTTGGATTGAAGATGAAACGTGCGAGTCGACCGACGATGGAGATCGGCTTTCGTCCCCCCTTTTTCC